>NC_056735.1:1037519318-1037764318 GCF_019279795.1 Protopterus annectens
AAGATTACCATATCTCTGTTGGCATGGAGTAAAACACAGAGATAAAGAGACAGAGTTTCCAGTCTCCCTTGATAGCACTAGGACTTTAGACCAATGATCTTTTTGTTTAGGAGACTTTTGAGTGAATACAGTATATACACACAGACACACACACAGGCACACACATACACACACAGGCACACAGGCACACACACACAGGCATACACACACACGCACGCACATGCACACACACATGCACACGCACACACACATGCACACACATGCACGCGTGCACACACATGCACACACACACGTGTGCACACACAAGCGTACACATGTACACATGCACAAACGTGTACACACACACACACACACACACACACACACACACACACACACACACACACAGTTACTAAGCATGTGGCCCAGAAAGCCATTATGGGGTCTATCCCAATTCTCAATTTCTCAAGAGCACTGTCTGGTTAAGTGACTTGCCCAGAATCACAAAGCAGTCAAATTGAGTTGAAGGAATCAAAATCTGAACTAAAGGAATCAGCCCATTAATAAATCATAGCCTTTATGATATGCGAACTGTCAGAAGATCATATATTTGATAGCATGATAATGCAGACAGCTCACATTTATACATCTCTTGATAGTTAGATAACTAAGTCACATTTATCAGTCTTATTTTCATGTTATTATAGAAGCAGATATTTAAATTACAATTTCCCTGTTGTCATTTACACTTTTCAGGACAACAGTGGTGTATGTGACATGTACTCATTCAATGCACAATAAGAACGTGTTGATCTGTATACTTAGTTTCAAGCAAAGTGATACTGAAGTATCTGATTTATTTTCTCTTCCATTTTGAGTTGGCCAAGTCAAGAATTAAAAAATAATGTCAGAAATTGTAACATTATTCCAGTTTTGTCCATCTGCCTCTGAAATGCTGTACAAATGTTCATAACCAGTAGGTGGCAGGCTGTAAAAGGGTGATACGGCCCTTCTCCAATGCCCTAGCTCATAGGTTCATAGGTTGATACTAGGCTATCTGCCCTAGGGCATTTATAAGCCAGCCAGAGTGTGTTTGGCTTCCGCCACCCTTTTAGATTAGTTGACTGTGCCTCTGTATAGTAGGTCACAAAAGATAGCCCTTTTGAGGTTAGTTTGCTATGCCTCTATCTAGTAGGGACACAGAAGAGATCCCAGGGGTAAACCTACGATCTCCCATCCACTCGTCAAGATTTCTCTTGAAGAGGGTCATTGAGGGACTCTGCCTAACATGGATTGGGATTTTGTTCCAGAGTGAGGGGAGCCTCTGGGATATGAATCTGTCCCTCCAGCATGTCCTATTCATTTCTGTGTTGAGGTTTAAGTCCCTGGAGCATGTAGCTCTAAGGGATTTGGATTTCCTGAGGTGGAGCATGTCCATTAATTCTGGGTTGGACATGGCTTTATACGTCAGGCACAGATCGCCTCTGAGTAGGCGGTAAGCAACTGAGTAGAGCTGGAGTTTCTTTAGCCTAACTGTGTAGGGCATCTGTTTGAGTCCCTTGATCCTCTTGGTGAGGTACTTTTGGGGTCTTTCCAGTTGCTGAAGGTGTCGGGTAAGGTACATCCCAAATGGGGCATTGTATTCAATTATGGGCCTGATGAGTGATGAGTAGAGGGGCACAATGACCTCTCTTGATCTAGATGTGAACCCTTTCATGATAAGGTGGGCTATATAGAAGGTCTTTCTAACCACTTTGGCAACGTGATTGTCAAAGGAGAGATTGCTATCTACTTGGGTTCCCAAATCCCTAATTACTTCTTCCGTACTTAATGGATTACCACCTATGTGGTAATTTGTGGGCTCTTTGTTTTTCCCAAAGGGGATGACTATGCACTTTTTGGCATTTAGCTTTAGGCCATGACTCTGGCACCAGTTATCTGTCTCTGTGAGATCCTTTTGAAGGATGCCTGTGTCAGTCGGCGAGTCGATTTTGGCACCCAGTTTGCAGTCATCTGCGAACTTGGTCAGCCATAGTCCTCCCATGTTAGCCTGTACCTCAGAGAAATATATACCGAACAAGAGAGGTCCCAGGACTGAGCCTTGTGGGACGCCACTTGTAACTGGTTTAGAGTCTGACATGGCACCTGCAATTCTGACCATGTAGGTTCCATCCCTGAGCTAGTTTGCAACCCATCTTGTGACATAGGGGTTGATATTTAAGCTGGTGATCTTATTTATGATGCCCGAGTGGGGTATTGTTTTGAAAGCTTTTGCAAGGTCCAGGTAGGCTGTGTGGACTAACTTCCCTTCATTTATGGCCTTGGTGACTGTTTCAAAGAAGTCGACCAGGTTCAAGAGGCAAGATCTGCCTTTAACAAAGCCGAATTGGGTAGGATCCAATGTTTGGAGGTTCCCAATGTCTTTGTTTATGAGTTTCATGATGATACGCTCCATAGCTTTGCAGACCAGGCTAGTCAGGCTTACAGGGCGATAGTTTCCGGGGTCCATTGTGGCACCACCTTTGTGGAGTGGGACCACTGTTGCTGTACGCCATTCCTTGGGTTCATATCCTGTAGTAAGGCTGAGATTGAACAGTGACTTTATGTGAGGGTTCAGTTCTTCTTGGAGTTCGTGTAAGATGCAGCCCAGAACACCGTCCGGTCCCATTGATACTGTGTTTTTTGCTCTGGAGAGGGCAGCTCTCACCTGTGCATCTGTGATGTCAGTGAGGCTACACTCTGTCGGGATAGACATTTGCTCTTTTGGGGGGGAAGGGGGGGAGAAGTTTGCACTGAACCTGTCTGCCAGGATGTTGGCAATGTCTATGGGTTCAGTGTATTTTTTGTCATTTTGAACTAACTCAGAGCATATCTGGGAGTTGCCGCCCAGGTTCCTAACATAACTAAAGAAGGCCTTGTGATTATCTTTAGCATCTTGTGCAATTTTTCTTTCGAAGCTGGCCTTACATGATTTTATGAGGGATCGTAGTTTCTTGCTAGTACTGATCAGAGATGCCTTCCATTTTTGGGATTTTGCTCTATCATGTAGTAGCTTCCTCCTTCTGTTGTACAGCTTATTTATGAATGGGGTCCACCAGACAGGTCTCCTGCCTTTGGAGGAATGAGTCTTGGTTTTATTTGGGATAGCACGATCCATGCATTGCTGTAGGTGTCCATAGAAAGCGTTTGTAAAGGTTTCTGCGGTTTGGACCGTATTTTCTACTGGCCCGGGGGCTTTGAAGGATTCCACCTCAGTTTTGAAAAGTGTGAAGTTTACGTTTGAGAAGTTCTTCACCGTGGTTTCCTTGGCTGGGGATGGACATGGGATATGGATGTCCAGTGAGATTAATTTATGGTCAGATCTTAGCAATGAGGGGTATACCTCTGGTATGGAACATAGAGTCCCCATGTTGGTGAAGATCAGGTCCAATATGTTTTCCCCTCTTGTGGGAGTGGTGACCAGTTGTTCCATAGCATTTAAGTTTATAAATTCTAGGAACCATTGGGTGAGGGTGTTGGGGCTTGAGTAGTGTTCCCAGTCTATGTTTGGGTAGTTGAAGTCACCCAATATAATGGTGTTTGGAGAGACCTTCATATTCTCCAGTGTTCTCAGGAAAGCTGAGTGGGGTTCCTGAGTTTGGGAGGGTGGTCTGTAGCAGGCTACAAACTGAAAGGCAGTTTTGCCCACTGTTAGTTGCACATGGATGGTCTCTGATGCTTCATGCAGTGCCACTAACCTGGAGGTGTGGGTATCTTTGATGAATATGGATACTCCCCCTCCTTTTGTGGTTCGGTCCAAGTTTTGGGGCCGAAAAGCATGGTATGAGGTATAACCTGGTAGTGCTGGGGTGCTCTCAGGAGCCTTGAACCAGGTTTCTGCTACTGCACAGATATCGATATTATCCATACTGAGGAGAGCCTCGAGTGTGTGCATCTTGAGGTTTAGACTTCTGACGTTGAGCAGCATTACCCTTAGTTTCTTTTTCTTTGTGTTGTCTATGGAGGTGGGTTTGTCTTTTGAGCCTTGCCTAAAAACAGCACTATGGGGGTGGCAAGAGCCTTAGCCAGTATTCGAAAGCCCAGGGGTGCCAGGTGCAAGCCGTCCCTGGTCAAGCAATGTGGCCTGTCGAGCATGTCATCCCAGGCTGACAGACACTGGATCCCCTTTGAATGACACCAATACTTTAGCCAATTGTTAAAATTGATCATTTTGTCTTTATACTGTGGCATCATTCTTGGTGAGGGTAAGATGCTACTCAAGGTCAGGGTCATACCGGCCTGGGCTACATGATCAGAGAGCTCCTCTATGTCTCTTTTCATGTAGTCCAGGGAGGTAAGTCTCAGGTCATTCACACCAGCATGGACAATGACGGAGTCATATTTGTACTTGCTTTGGAGTGACCTGAGTGCTTGTGTTATGTGGCAGATCCTGGCACCCGACAGGCAGCTTACAGTGACCTTCTCCTTGTTCAGCCTGGTGAGTGGGACGTCAGTGTGTCTGACAATAGAGTCACCTATTACAAGTGTATTAAGTGTGTTGTTTAGCCTTTAGGGCTGTGACTCTGTGGCACACTGACTTTGTGAACTATGTGATACGTCGGTATTGTTGTGGGGTAGTGGTTGCTTGGATGTCTGCTTTGGAGGTCTCTGCTGCTTTTGCAGATTTTTATTTAGAGCCTCCGAGTATGTTTTTGTGTGTTTATGTGTTTGCTTTTCTGTTGCGATAGGTCTATGTGAGACTGGATTTGTGGTGTGTGTGGTTACCTTCTCCTCCTGACTGATTGTGCCAGTATTGGGTTGAGAAAGCTCAGCCTCCAGTTTGGCTATATAGTTGCATCTCTCACATATATTTGAGCTTGTTGGGAGGAGGAGAGGGTGGTCTGTGTACATAAGGCAGTTGTAACATTGCCTCAAGATTCCCAGATTCACCAGCTGGACTGGAGAGTAAACCCAAAACTGACTTTTGTACATGCCAGAATAGTATAAGGAACTACTTTTTGACTGATCAAAAAGGACCAATAGGGAGCCAAGTACTTAAAGGGAGTATAAGAGGGTGTAGTGCTTTAGTTTATTAGTGCTTACTTATAAGATTACTTATATGAGCAACTGCAGGGCTTTAGAATGAAAATAGAGTGATTACTTTGAGATTTAGAACAGTTCTAAGGGAAAAAGTGAAGAGCAGACTTTGTGGAGCTGGGAATAGTTTAAACCAGTTTAAGCGGAGCTGCCCGATACTGCGCTATGCGCAAAATCATGCAAAACTGCACAAATGCGGGTTCTAAAGCAGGGAAACTGAAAGAGATAGGAATTGATCCAGAGCGGCCAATAAGCTACTAGTTTCAGGGCTGAAACCACGCCTCCAGGGACAGATAGGCTGCTCAAAGCTCGCCACTTTCACTGGTGAACAGAGAAGCTTCCTCCTATCCAAGTAAGGATATGGGCAACACAGGAAACTATACCACAGTCCGGAATTCAGCAAAACCTGAAATCTGGACTAATCTAGTTCAGCAAAGGCAGGAAAAGAGAATATTTTTTTTTTGTTTGTTTTTTTCAGGAAACAGCAAAAAAACATGCAGATAACACTGTAAATGCTATAAACAGGCTAGCACACTTTAGTGTGTAGCCTACAACAGTTATACAATACAAAAACAACTTAAATTGATATAAAACAAGTGCAAAAACTGTAAAAAGCAGAAGGCAAATGCAATTGAAACTTTTTATCAGTTAGAAATTCACTTTTTAGGTGGGAAAAGGCAGTCGGAGCGAAAACAGAGAAAAAAATACTTAAATCTGGAAAAGTCTCTCTTAGGTCTCTCTGTTGCCTGTATCACTCTGCAGGACACCACGAGGAGCTGTGTGGAGTTGTATACTGGTGCAAAACCGCGCAAATGCGGGTTTTAAAGCAGGGAAAGTGAAAGAGATAGGAATTGACCCAAAACAGCCAATAAGCTACTAGTTTCAGGGCTGAGACCACTCCTCCAGGGACAGACAGGCTGCTCAAAGCTCCCCACTCTCACTGGTGAACAGAGAAGCTTCCTCCTATCCAAGTAAGGATATGGGCAACACAGGAAACTATACCACAGTCCGTAATTCAGCAAAACCTGAAATCTGGACTAATCTAGTTCAGCAAAGGCAGGAAAAGAGAATTTTTTTTTTCAGGAAACAGCAGAAAAACACACAGAAAACACTGTAAATACTATAAACAGGCTAGCGCACTTTAGTGTGTAGCCTACAACAGTTACACAGTACAAAAACAACTTAAATTGATATAAAACAAGTGCAAAAACTGTAAAAAGCAGAAGGCAAGTGCAATTTAAACTTTTTAAAGCACAGATCAGTTAGAAATTCCCTTTTTAGGTGGGAAAAGGCAGTCCGAGCAAAAAAACAGAGAAAAAATACTTAAATCTGGAAAAGTCTCTCTTGGGTCTCTCTGTTGCCTGTATCACTCTGCGGGACACCACGAGGAGCTGTGCGGAGTTGTATACAATAACAAACTTTTTAAATCACAGATTCGCTAAATAAAAAAAATGGCGTTTTAGGCGGAATTAGTTAAGACAGCAAGAAAAACAGAAAAGTGATACTTAATCACTCCAAAGTCACTCTTTTGTCTCTCTGCTGCTGTAGACTCTGCAGAACACCTGGAAGGCACTTGCTGAGCGGAATACAAGCGTAAAAACTGTGCAAAGTTTTTATAGCAGGGAAGTGAAAGACATAGAAAGTAGCCCAAAATGGCCAATAAACTATTAACTTCTGGGCTGAAACCACTCCTCCAGGGACAGATAGGCTGCACAAAGCTACCCTCTCTCACAGGTGAACAGAGAAACTTCCTTCTATCCAAGTAAGGTAATGGCAACACAGAAACTTGTAACACAGCCCTGGATTCAGCAATAACCTGAAAACTGGACTATACTAGTTCAGAAAGGTGGGAAACAAGTATATAATTTTTTTTCAGAAAATAGAGCAGATACAATCAAAATTAGCCCAAAAAGGCCAATAAACTACTAACTTCTGGGCTGAAGCCACTCCTCCAGGGACAGATAGCCTGTTCAAAGCTCCCCTCTCTCACAGGTGAACAGAGAAGCTTCCTTCTTTCCAAGTAAGGTATGGCAACACAGAAACTTGTAACACAACCCTGGATTCAGCAATAACATGAAAACTGGACTATACTAGTTCAGAAAGGCGAGAACAAGTTTATATATATTTTTTTTTCCAGAAAATAGAGCAGATACAATCAAAACAACACTTTACCCAATTAACCAGTTAAAAAGCTTAAAACTGAGCCCTGTTCCAGCAGTCTTCAATCAGACAATTTCTAACTGCACAGTCCTGCTACTAGGGTACAGAGAAACCTCCAAAAAAGACGGCCTGGGTCAGTGCACAAGTCATACAAACAAAGCTAGATCCAGCCGGCCTGAATCTAGTCTATGCTACAGCAAACAAGGCGTACCGATTTCAGAAAGAAACAGTTCAAGTAAGCATGCACAATAAGCCTTTAGCCAGAAATTTCCAGCTCAGAAGGGCAGAATCTAGCCTCTCCTCCCACAAGAGTGCAGACCACAAACCTTCTTAATGTAAAATAACTGGCCTGAAGCCCAAGTCCTTAACCTAGAACTAATACACTTTTAGAATAACAGACACTGAGCCTTCAATCAGCAGTTCCCAACTTAGAAGGATGTATGCTACCTGCCCTTCCACAACAGCGCAGACCACAAAACTTCTTAATGTAAAACAACTGGTTTGAAGCCCAAGTGCTTAAACCAAGGGCCTTAGAATAACAGTTACAATTTAATCAGGCTACTAGGAAGCAGTAACAAAGGCAGCAGAATAAATTTAATTGAGTACTTTTAAAAGAGGCAAAAGCAAAATAAGGTAATAAAGTAGGAAGAAACACAAATACAGTAAGGCAGATGAAGTGCAAATTTTATTTTTTGAGATGGAGGAAACAGAGCAGATTAAGATACTATAGGGGAATGCCCTTCCCAAGTGCTCTCTCTGTACACTGCAGAGGAGATGGGACTGGTAAGAGTATCCAAAATCAAAATATGATCTCACTGTACTCAGTTGAGTGAACGAATGAGATGGGTCCAGGAGGAGTATGCAAAAAGAGATTTACAGCAGGGGCGGGCACTTCCAAAGCCACCAAGATTAACACCACAACAAGAAACAGGGAGGGGGGGTGGGGAACTAACTGCAGAGATTCAGAGACACAATATTTACTGAATCCAAGACACACAATATTTACTCACTCAAATCTTAAATAAGTGCAGAAAATATACTTAAATCAGCTTGTGTCCAGATGATATATGCAGACAAGTCTCAGTAGCCAGCAACTCGATTTAAAATGATTACTAGAAATGTAACCAACCCGGATTTTAATGCTAGCAGAAACCCCCAAGATAATTAACACTAACAATTAGTATGCCTTATGGTATGCGTGCATCATTTACAGTGGGATTTGTGAGCACTGAAATGACAGTAAATATCATAGTGCCAGAATGGAGGAGAAAAGAATGGAACATCTAGGGAGAAGAACCCATATGTTAAATGAGAACAGATTAATACCGTGCAGCATTCTAGTTAGACATTTTCTATTAGCAGGTAATACTCTTGTTCAGGGAGACCTGTGTCTCATCAGTTTAACCAGCTGTAATGTGCTGTGTGGTGGCAAATTGTGTAGTCCCTTCTCTCCAGTCAACCAGATAGCTTTTACTGGATCAGATTATGAGACGGCTTCAAAATTTTGTGGAAAAGCTTGACTCAAACTAGTGGGAGACTCTAAGGTGTATTCATAAAGCCTTATTGAGATGCAGTTATGGAACTTGTACCTTACAACATGTAATTTGGAACTTACTCCAAGCAGGTATGTTTTTTATTGGCAGATTCTGTGAGGATTAGGACATTTCAGTTAGGAAAGGAAAGAGACCTGGATCTTAAATTCCTTAAGATACCATTTTTGAAACCTCTCAATGTGAAGAGATGCTACCATATATCTGATGTACTTTTTATTAGAAATGATCAGGTGCTAGCACTCAGATGGAATCATTTGATTGTATAATCTGTTTGATTCACTTTGGTCATGTTTTAGGACTAACCACAACATAGAGACAGACCACTCGAGAGTTTTTTAAGTTTCTTTAATACCTGCCAGTCATGAGGAATGAAAGAGTTTATCTGCCTTTGTTGTTTTTGAACAGTGCTGTGGCCGTAGCGTTTTAACATCTACTTCTCTGAAGACAAGGACGACATCAAATGCATCTGGCTGACCAGATCAGTAGATGATTGCAAACTAGGTGCAGTCATAGAATCCCCCAAAGACATTAACACCCTCCAAGAAGGCCCGATATAGACTGGTGCCAGAGTCACAGTTTAAAGCTCAGTTCAAAGAAATAGATAATAGTATCTTTTGAGAAGGTGTCTACCTCTTAAAACTACCACATTGATAATATACCCATGAGAACAGACCCAGTGGTTAGGGATTTGGGAACCCATTGACAGTAACCTGTCTGTGGTAGTAAGGAAATCATTCTATGTTGCACAACGTATAATCATGGTTATGACATCTAGGTCCAAGGATGTCATTGTTCTATGGTACTCGGCCCTCATCTGACCAGTCATTGAGTACAAAGCCCCTTTGGTCTGTACCTGAGCAGGAATATGCAATAGCTAGAGTGTCCACAGAGGTTCCTCACAAAAAGAATCCAGGGCGTAAATGTCCCAAGCACACTGCCTCAAAGATCTGTCCCTGTTCTCTGTCTCCAACAGACTGCTGAGAGGCTATCTATGCCAGGACTACAAAGTATCCTCTGATCCTGCCCTGATGGTCTTATTATACATCTGCATAGCAAATAACATCAGAATTCCCCAATCTAGGGACCTAAACCTCATCTGCAACATGAAAAGCGCATGTTGGTGGGACAGGTATATGTCTCAGAGACTACAATTTCTCTGGAATAAGCTTCCCATTCATGTGAAGCAAAGTTCCTCCCTAATCCAGTTCAAGAGTAACTTAGACCAGTGCTTGAGGAATCAGACATTTACCCCTGATTTGGCACTTATGTCTTTAGTAGACAGAAGCAGCCTGTAAATGCTTGACCACTCATGCCCAAGCCTACTTAAAATAACCATAAGGTATCAAAATCTGTCAGATACATTTGAGAGGCATGGCTATACTTAAAAATGCTCTTAGAGGGGTGTAGTATATACCTATGAACCTATATGAGCATGTATATAGTACTGTTCACTGATGTATGTCTCCATCGATGAGTAAAAAAGCCAGTATAGCTGTTTGAAACTCAAGTGACTGAACCATACTGGCTTTTTGACAATGAAATCTCAGTACACGATGGATCAAGGAATATATCCTTACTCACTGTAGTGCAATCTTAGAGTTAGTATATACAAAATTAGCAGAGGTTGTGGGGGTATATGGGTCTTGCCCTCCTACAAAAAAAAAAAAAAAAAACTCATGTTTTACTGTTGTTGTCTTTGACCGTTAGGTGTCAATCATTGGTGGGTCGACATTTTGCATTTTCAAAGCAGGTTATGCTTCCACATATATTATACATATATGATTACAGGCTAAAACCTAAAAGTATAACAGTGTCAAAGACAATGATTGAATTTAAAAAAACAAAATAAATGGAAAAAATCAATAACCTAAAAAACAGGAAACAAATAGTCTCTCTTTATGATCATCAAACTCCAACCCTAATAGTCAATTCAAGCCATATTTGTCTGAATAGTGATATTGTTAGGGAAAGAAGCTTTTTTTATAGGTCTGTGTTGGGGTGGGGACAGGTTAGAATATAGCAATAACCCACGCCTGGGTGTGGGTAATGCGGGATTTACCCACAGTTGGCGTGGTTTGGTCCCGAGGGTGAAGCCCGAGGGACCAAACAAAGACAACCGTGGGTAAATCCCACATTACCCACACCCAGAAGTGGGTTATTGCTATTATACTATGACATTATTTAAGAAAAGAAATAATTACTTTTCTTAAATAATGGCATTGTATAATGCCTCTTTGCTGCCCTTCCGCAGCTGTCTGGTACCTGCGGCAGTTCTGATGTACTGCGCATGCCTACGCAGTACATCAGAGCTGTGGCCAAAAGCAACGGAGAAAACAAGATCTCCATTGCTTTTTGCTGTTTCGCTATGTTAAATGGGTTTAACATAGCGAGACAGCTTTAAAATAAGCAACGGAGATGTTCTTTGTTTATTTTAAAGCTGTCTCGCTATGTTAAACCCATTTAACATAGCGAAACAGTAAAAAGCAATGGAGATCTTGCTTTTTCCATTGCTTTTTTTTTAAACCTGTCTCGCTATGTTAAATGGGTTTAACATAGTGAGTCAGCTTTAAAATAAGCAACGGAGATCTCCGTTGCTTATTTTAAAGCTGTCTCGCTATGTTAAACCCATTTAACATAGCGAGACAGGTTTAAAAAAAAGCAACAGAGAAAGCAAGATCTCCGTTGCTTTTTACACACTGTGTCGCTATGTTAAAGGAGTTTAACATAGCGAGACAGCTTTAAAAAAAGCAATGGAGATCTCCGTTGCTTTTTTTAAACCTGTCTTGCTATGTTAAACTCTTTTAACATAGTGAGACAGTGTTTTAAAAGAGACTTATACTAATGGAAAAAGTCCGGGCGACCGGACCTTTTTCCATTAGTATAAGTCGATTTACAACGTGCACGCTGGCCAATCAGCGTGCACGTTTTGGAATATTAATGGGGGGTCATGGTATAATTAGCATGTTTAAATAAGATAGATCAGGACAGAGCTCAACACTGATATGGAGGGAACCCCACAGGTAAATGAATTACATCATAAAATGCATTGTTTAAAAAGGCCTTACCCTGTAAAATGAGCAGTATATAGTAGTTAGCTTGACCAATCAACATCTGTTAATCTAAAAAAACAGACAGGCCGTTATTTTCTGTCTGCATCAGAGCTCTATTGCTGAGGTAGTTCATGCATCAAGAAATGAGACCGTCACCAAAGTTCAGTTTCAGAAGTTTTTTTGCAATAGAAAATACTGACACATATTTTTCAAAGATTAACTCAAGTCAATAAAAAATCCAGCTGGTTAAAAGGTTATTGTTCATACTAATATAACTTTACCCTGGGATTCAATAAACTCCATGTAGGCTTCATAAGAAAGTTACACAGAGTTGATGTGTTTGCACACGGATGCAAGATGAGCAGCAGAGCTAATTATATACTCATGCCGCGCATTACATTTAAGTGTAAACAATGATCGTTTCTTGGCTGGCAACAGTGTTGCCAGTCAGGAGACTGTGTAAAGCCACATAGATATCAAACTTGGTTACCTCAGAGCAAAGAAGGTTAGTGGGATTGCACAGAATGTCACAATGATTACCAGGACTTAACATATAAGTTATGTAAATCTTCCAAACTTAGTGTAGGACAGTGTATACAGTGAAGAGTATTGTGAAATCCCATTTCAGGCATTCTTTACCAAAGTTGTGTAAATGATCTGTAAGGGTACATGGACTGCCATGTAAAGTAAACACTCAGGGGAAGTGTGTGCATTGAATAGGGACACATAGATTAACTGTAGGAATGAGCACAGGGAATGAAGACAGGTGAAACAACCTAATATATGGCAGATGAGGGTATGTCAATGGAAGACAGTTGCAGCAGGAATAATCACATATCAGTATGGTACAGTATGGACTGCACAGTGAAAAGGGTCATTATGTGACTGTCACACAAGGTGACATAACAATGGGGAAGATGTCTTTGTGAGATAAGCATCTTTACATGAATAATGCAGAGGACTTCTATTAGGGATGTTACAGTGGAAATAAAAAGTGTACACACCCCTGTTAAAATGCCAGGTTTTTGTGATATAAAAAAATGAGACCACGATAAATCATTTCAGAACTTTTCCCACCTTTAATGTGACCTATAACCTGTACAATTCAGTTGAAAAACAAACAAATCTGTTAGGGAAAAAAATATAAAAAATAAAAAAAACGTACAATATGCTGGTTGCATAAGTGTGCGCACCCTTAAACTAATACTTTGTTGAAGCACCTTTTGATTTAATTACATCATTCAGCCTTCTTGGGTAGGAGTCTATCAGCATGGCATATCTTGACTTGACAATATTTGCCCACTCTTCCTTGCAAAAGTGCTCTAACTCTGTCATAATGCGAGGGCATCTTTTGTGCACATTTCTCTTCAGGTCACCCACAAATTTTCTATAAGGCTGGGCCATTCCAAAACTTTAATTTTCTTCTGGAGAAACCATTGTTATGTTGAGTTGGACGTATGCTTGGGGTCATTGTTGTGTTGAAAGGTGAAATTCCTCTTCATCTTCAGCTTTCTAGCAGACGCTTGAAGGTTTTGTGTCAAAAGTGATTGGTATTTGGAACTGTTCATAATTCCCTTCACCTTGACTAAAGCCCCAGCTCCAGCTGAAGAAAAGCAACCCAAAAGCATGATGCTGCCACTAAAATACCTCACAGTGGGATGGTGTTCCTTCTGTGATGCGAAGTGTTATTTTTGTACCAAACTTATCTTTTGGAATTGTGGCCAAAAATTTCAACCTTGGTCTCATCAGATCACAACACATTTTCCCACATGCTTTTGGGAGGCATGATGTTTTGTTTTGCAAATTTTAGCAGGGCCTGGATGTTTTTCTGTGTAAGAAAAGGCTTCCATCTTGCAACCCTACCCCATAGTCCAGACATATGGAGAATACGGGAGATTGTTGTCACATGTAGAACACAACCGGTACTTGCCAGAAATTCCTGCAGCTCCTTCAGTGTTGCTGTAGATCTCTTGGCAGCCTCCCTGACCAGTTTTTGTTTTGTCTTTTCATCAATTTTGGAGGAATGTCCAGTTCTTTGCAACATCACTGTTGTCCCATATTTTCTCCACTTTTGATGCCTGTCTTCAGTGTTCCATGGTATATCCAATGCTGTGGTAATTTTTTGCACCCTTCTCCTGACTGATACCTTTCAACAATGATCTCTTTGATGCTTTGTAAGCTCAGTGTGAACCATGGCTTTTGCTGTAGCAGGCAACTGAGTAAATGTCAAGAAAATCCTACTAGGACAGCTGAACTTTATTTGGGGTTAATCAGAGTCCCTTTAATTGATGGCAGGTGTGTACTGAAGAAGACTGACTGCTGTAATTAAATCAAACGGTGCTTCAATAAAGTATTATTTTAAGGGTGTACACACACATCAAAGTAGTAGTTTAAGGGTGTGTACACTTATGAAACCAATGTATTGTACGTTTTTCATTTTTTATATTTTTCTCCTAGCAGATTTGTTTGTTTTTCAATTGAATTGTACAGGTTATTGGTCACATTAAAGGTGGGAAATGTTTTAAAATGATTTATTGTGGTCTCATTTTTTTATATCACAAAAACCTGGCATTTTAACAGGGGTGTGTAAACTTTTTACATCCACTGTATATACAATTGGGGCAGGGTGCATATTGTGAAGCTGTGCAAACTGATTTGCCTGAATATGAGTGTAATGTCAGCAGAGGTCTCCAACAAGTGGGATACAGATACAGGCTCATGGACAACAGTAAAAGAAGTATGCCCAATCACGGACAATATCAGAATAATATTACCAATAATCCCATGTCTCTGACATACCATATGTAATTCTGCGTGATCTTATCTGTGCAAACATACTTGTACAACTATTATGACATGTCAGCAATCCACTGTGACATCTGCTGGAGGTGTTAGGAGGGGCATTGCTATACCTGTATATGACATTATGATCAATATGGGCTAGTTGACTGGTGTGCATGGCATGCATATATATATATATATATATATATATATATATATATATATATATATATATATATATATATATATATATATATATATATATAGCACAATCCACACTGTCATGAATGTTACCCATGCCATCAGTGTTGTCAAACAGCGGTGTATGTAAAGTCTGCATCACCAGAACATTTATCACACATGCATCTCGTGTAACAACTTGATGGGGGTTCTGCACCATCACACAGTAATGTTTATGCAACAAAAATAATACCTAGGTATGGCCAATAAGATTTATTTATTTTTATTTATTTATTTAACATTTGTTGACTGGGAAAGTCTGACTAGGTTCCACAGATCCTGTTTTCAGCGGAGGCCCGGGGAGAAATGCTCCAGACGCATGTCTTTAGAATGTGGGAGGAAACCGGAGTACCCGGAGGAAACCCACGCGAACGCAGGGAGAACATGCAAACTCCACACAGAAGGCACCCCGGCAGAGAATCGAACAGAGAACCTCTTGCTGTGAGGCGACAGCATTAACCACTGCACCACTGTGCCGCCCAAACAAGATGTGTGACAGCTCACTGTAACAAAGGTGGCACACTTCAGTTACACATCACCGGAAGACATGTAGCAAGTTACATGAAGAAGGGTGCATTGCACTCAGTTAAATGAAGAAGGGTGCATTGTACTCAGTTATAAGTGGGGTGAAGGCTGTGAATTATGGAGGTATTATGGCCTTTGATGTGGACGTCCTTCACATACTCAGTAGTTGTGTTACATATAAGTGAGTAATCAGCACTGTGGTCACATGCTGGTGGATATTCAACATACCATATATCTCAGGACATAGGTCACATACCTATTGGTCTGATTATAGGGTGTGATGTCTACATTATTCCTGGGTTGTGTGTTTGTTTTCATAATGCAACAAATCCCCTCATGTTTTTGTTTCATTGCAGGTGTTGTTGTGACTGCAGTAGCAATCTTTGGTATGCGTTGATATATATATCACAGTTGAAGTCAATGATTGCCCACAATCTGTAGTCCTTCAGACAGCTATTTGAACACAGAATGTGTATGTCATTCATGATGTCTGTGACTTAAATAATGGACATGACAGGACCTAGCAGACAGCCTTGATGTATGGACCTGATCACTAGACCTGAGGTATAAGTCACTTCACACATGTCAACATATTTAAATGCCACATATGTGGTCCACTGGTCTACCCACTTGGTGATATAGGTGTTTATGGCCACATTACAGACATTTGTGCAGTCACAGAGATCTGGTTCAAGGCAGTGGGCAGCATCCCAGCCATTCCGGGATACACCTCCTTCCACACGTTCATACCACAAATTGAAGGCATGAAAACTAAAAGAGGTGGTGTATCAATATTCATTAAAGATAAATACACCTCCAGATTGGTTAAACAGTATGATGTCCTGGATATATTTCAGGTAAAATTAACAGTTGGTAAGGCACCAATTCAAGTTATTGCCAGCTACAGGATCCCCTCCATAAATCAGGACACCCACTATGCCTATCTGGATCTACTTGAGTCTATCAAGATACATCTGAACACCATGGTTTTGAGAGACTTTAACTACCCATCCATTGACTGGGTAAATTACTCATGGTCAAACTCACTTGCCCAAAGGTTTTTCAACTTCGTTAACTCCAGTGCCCTGGACCTGACCCCTCTCCCAGCAGCAACTAAACTAAAAAACTTCTCCAAAGCAGATTATAACCTCTTACAGGAGGGTCTATATCACCACATCAAATGGTGATAAGTTCAAATGCCCTTTTTTCAAACCTAAAAGTCCGTAAACCCTGAAGAGTGAACTCACGGAACAGCAATTTTTTCCCAGGGAAAAAAAAAAATCGCTGCAATGTGAAAAAAAAATCACAACTTTAAAACAAACTAAAGTGGGGGGCTTTGCCCTCCACAACCCCCCCTACATAAAGATACCAACTCCAAGATCACACTACAGTGGAGGAAATAGCAAAGCCCCAAAGACGGTCCACTGATTTTTTTCCTGGGAAAAAAATTGATGTTCCATAACTTCGCGATTTAGGGCTTTCGGACTTTTCGGTTTGAACAAAGGGCGTTCAAACTTATCATCATTCGATGTGGTGATATAGACCCTTACAGGATGGTATAAATAGCTTCATTCCACCTCCCCCCTCTGATGGAATTGACAACTATGCCAAGTTCTACAACAATGCTATACTTTACAAACACCTGTATAATTGCATTGACTCGGCCATACTTGATGGGACCAAAACAAGCTCTTCAAGGAAGAGTAAACCTGCCTGGGGGACAACTACCATTAACAGACTTTACAATAAGAGGAAGTAATTGCTGTGTAAGAGATAGAGAGAGTGAGCAACAAGCAAATAAGACTTCTTGTGAAGTCCTCCAAAGCAAGCTAAGGATAACCATAAGGCATTCTTTTGTTACATCTGTAACCTAAAACAAAGGTCCAGATTTGTGCAGAACTGGTAGTTAATGATACCACATATACTGAGCCTGTGGACATAGCTAACCTATTGGATGACAGGTTCTATGAAAGTTCACTCCCCTGTCCCTACCACACGTACCCCATGACATCCCTACCACTTGTCCCCTACCTTGTATCTCTAAAGAGCAGGTTGCAAATACCCTCTCTAAGGCCAAAAGCATAGCATCTATGGGACCTGGTAACATCTCAGGCTGCATCCTACATAGGCTCCAAAAAGAATGAGCAACACCGTTGGGTACTCTTTTTAATCATAGTCTAAGCACTGGGTTAATTTCAGAAGAATGGAAAATGGTGACCATTATTCCCTTGCACAAAGGTGGTGCTTCCACTGACCCTGGGAACTATTGTCCTGTTAGCCTGACTAGCTTTATCTGCAAGGCCATGGAGCGAATCATCATGGATCCTATCAACAAAGATATAGGTAAACTCCAAACACTTGACATTACTCAGTTTGGATTTGTCAAAGGGAGATCATGCCTGTTAAACCTGGTGGATTTTTTCGAGACAGTCACCAAGGCCCTGGAGAAGGGGAAATTTGTGCATACAGCCTACCTAGACTTAGCCAAGGCTTTTGACACTATCCCCCACTCAAGCATCATTGACAAACTCATCCAGCTAGGTATCAACCCTTATATTGTTAGATGGTTCCCGAACTAGTAGAACACATATAGTCAAAATAGGGGAATCCACCTCCAACAGTATACCTGTAACTGAAGGTGTTCCACAGGGATCAGTCTTGGGACCGCTACTGTTCTGACTCTATTTCTCCAAAGTACAAGCAAAACCAAAGTTCTGTGGCTGACAATGTTTGCTGATGACTGCAAACTGGGAGTGGTCATAGAATCTCTAAATTATGTCAACATCATACAAGAGGGTCACACAAACAAATGATTGTTGCCAAAATCATGGCCTTAAACTCAATGCAAAAAAAATGTATTAGCATCCCTTTCAGTAAGAGTGATTACCTGCAAACTACTACATCAATAGCAGCATTCTAATTACACACTCAGTGGTGAGAGTCCTGGGCACACAGGTTGACAGCAACCTTACCTTTGATCACCATGTCTTCACAGTGGTAAGAAGGGCATTTTGTATTCCTCATCTCATAAGTAATGGCATTGCCTCCAGAAAAAAGAAAAAAAGAAGTTATAACCTCCCTGTACTCTTCCTTCATCAGGCCAATAATTGAGTACAATGCTCCCTTTGGTATGTACGTTTCCAAGCACCTGCAGCATTTAGAGATCACAAAGGTTCCTCTCAAGGAAAATTCAAAGTCTTCAGCATCTGTCCTATGTGGATTGTCTGATATCACTGTCACTTTATTCTGTCTCTGCCTTGCATATAAGGCAATCTCTGACCCTCCTTTATTGGAAATGCTGCATATCTGCAAGTCAAATGGTACACAGGTTACTTGCTCTAAAAACCTTAACCTAGTATGTGACATTAATAGAGCCTGCTGGATGGACAGATTTGTCTTCCAGAGGTTACCATACCTTTGGAACAGGCTCTTAATTCATGTCAAATGGAGAACGTCATTGGCACTCTTCAAATGCAATCTGAATGACTGGATGGGTAATCGTAAATTCATCCTGGGTGGATCCTCCTGTGTCCCTCTTGGAGAGGGGCAATAGGTGCTCATTGTGGAAATAATGGTAGAAATTGACTAGGTTTCTAAGTGCCTTAGGGCCATTAGCTTAGTAACTTCCTATGATCCTGTGATCCTATGATCTGACAGTGTTAATTGAATACCGCAGTGTGGATTTATGTCAAATGCCTTAGCCTTGTCAAGTTCAGCAGGATGATAGTGTTGTCATCATGCATGCCTTTAATGACCTCTTTGAGGACATCTAACAGATGTAATAGACAAGATGTAGCATTAACAACTGACACAGGTCTGTTGTACACAACTGGGCAATTACTGGTCTTCATTTATAAAAGCTCCATGATGGCATGTTGGTCTACCTCACAGGTACATGCATTGGGTGCTACCCCTGCAACTCAGTTGGATGCATGTTGATGTACACCCTTCTACAGGAACATAGTTTGTTTGGAGGGTATGTTGAAGTGTGTATTCAACTGTGTCAGGAAGGTGTATGTGCTGAGTCACACTATAGGTGATCTGTAATGTTGTCACAGCCCATTGATTCTGTGTGATAGGCCTGGATGACAGTAAGACACTGCATACTGCCTATCTTGATCAGCTCTAGAGTTTGGACATGACCCCCCATGCAAGTATCAATGAGAAACTCTCCCAGCTGGGAATTAACCCTTACATCACTAAATGGGTAACCAATTGGCTCATCGACAGAATACATATGAAAGTTGGTGAATCAACCTGTACCAGTAGAGCTGTCACCATTGGCATACCCAGGAATCTGTGGTTGGCCAATCTATTTCTTGACAGTTCAGGCTAAAGTATATGGCCTTTGGCTTACCACGCTTGATGATTACTGCATATTGGGTACAATCATTTAATACATGGATGATGAGGCTAACACAGACAAATGATTGGCGAGAAAGCCACACAGTATACAAATAAATGCTAAAATGTATCTTTATTTATATCTATCTATTATTTTATCTATATTGCAAAGTGGGATTCACTGCTAATTACAGCATTGACAACACTACCCTTGTGCTGAAACCCAGTGATACAGGACCTCGGAACACACAAAGATAGCAATCTGGCCAACAAGTGTTACAGTAGTATGGATAGGCTATGATGTGTACATCATAAGTCACACCATCATGTTCAGATCTGAGGATTTTAAAACAGCATGGTACTCGAACCTCATCAGAACACTAATAGGGTATAATGCTCCCTTTTGCATGTACCACACCAGACAAATGCACTGGAGAGACCACAGGGGTTTCTCACCAAGACAACACAGGGCCTACAAACTATGCCATGAAGTATGCAAATAGACAGAAAGCCATGTCACTGTAATTTGCTGACTGCAGTGAGAACAGGACCCCCTACCTAAGGTACACAAAATACAAAGCTCAGTACTTTACGCAAGCACCACAGCACAAGTCTGACTTTTACAAAGCTGCAGGACAACTTATAGTAGATGACATCAGCCGTGGATGCTGGAGAGAAGGAGGAGGCCTGCAAGAAATGGATGTGTAGGCATATTCAACTGTGAAGATAGTTCTATCTCAGCATGATACCAGATTGATGTGCATTGCATATGACACAATATTTGTTATTAATTTATGTAGCATGGTTGATATATTTGTGAAAAAGTACTGAGAGACCAGGATTGCAGTGCATGGGGGATGTAACATGTGACTGCATTGTAAATATGTGACATATTCTTAGATAGGGCCTTCATTTTGTTATGTTTGCACATTTAGTTTCAAGGCATGAAGAGTAAATGGACAGTAAACAGCAATAATACATGCATAGCAAAATGGCAAGCAGTGGGTTTGTGCAATGGCAAGCAAAGCTCAGTTGGGGTTGGCTTAATGGTTAAGGTATTTACCTCACAGTCAGAAAGTACAGGGTTTAATTCTTGCCTTTGAATGGTAAATTGGCTAAGCTTAAATTGCCCCACAAAGCAGCTAGCCTAATATTTACCTATGAACCTATGGACTACAGATATTTCTATAGAGGTTGGCAATCAAGGTTAGAGGTTGGCATAATGGTTAAGGTGTTTACCTCACAGACAAGAGATACAGGGTTTGATTGTCACTAAAGGAAATTAGCTAGACTTAAAATGGCCCACAAAGGTAGCTAGCCTAGTACTTGCTTATTTGGTTTTGGAGGTTGGCATAATGTTTAAGGTGTTTACCTTACAAACACAGGGCACAGGGTTTGATTCTCACATGGGGTAATTGGCTAGATTTAAAATGGCCCATAAAGGGTAGTTAGCTTCATACTAATCTATGAACCTATAAGTGTCTGTGCATGCGAGATACACATGCAAATTCAGGACTCATTGCTAAAATTCTGAGAGTTAGTACTGAGTGTATGAAACACACCTGCTGCTTAGCTAACTTTGTGGCAGCAGGTATAAATGCATTGCCACATTTTTTTGAGCCCAGATGATACTGTGTTTGAATCCAGGTGTATCTAATACTTTTAAATAAACAGTGATAATGCAATGACATTACTCTTTATAGTACATTCAGTATATGTTACTCTGTTGACCTAGCACAGTGGGGTTAAGCAGCATTGATCAGAGGTAACTGCAGCATTGTAGAACTACTCACCATCACTTGGCATTGGTGTGGAATGCCAAATTCAGAGCAAACATAGAGGCCAAAAAGTGAAGGGATCCATTGCTTTTTTGGTAATTGTGTGTTGAGTGTGATTCTATTTTTCAGCCAGATTATAGGTGTTGAAATGTGTTAAATAGGAAACTAGTAAAACTGGTGAAATGGGAAGCAAGCAGGGAGAAGAAAAAAGGGAAAGCAATACAGGAATGCACAGGACAGAGGTATTAAAGAACCACAGCTATGCATTTCTTCAACAGTGTAAACTGAAAATATATGCAGAATATTAAATGAATGTACAGAATATTAGCTGAATTTGGACTGTCGCCTCCAAAAAGAGGGATGTCAAAAATGCAATCATATTGTATAGCCAATTGGACTGAATTAAGTATGCAAAGAAGATGTGAAAAATGGAAAGCTATGTATGGGATGGATAATTGTTTTGTGGGACAGGTGCTCATTTTCTTTAATTCAGTTAGAGAGGAGTGCTTTAAACAGGAAGGGTAATCTGACACTGATCTTAGTTTGAGGAGTGTCTACTGCTGTAGCTTGGAAATATATTTTGAAAATTGGAAGGTAACTCTTAGGTGAGTTAAGTTTGCAGACATGCATGGGAACATAAATTTCATGACGTGACACTTTGTTTTTTGCTTCTACACTGATAAAATTGATTTTTAAAGTGTGGGATTCAAACCTAAACATAAGGGAGACAACTTTCTTCCACAGGTGTGATTTTCCATCTTTGTCCCTGAAGAAGTCCTGGTCAAACTTAGTCATGAATCATTCCTAAATACAGCTTACAGTTTGAGATGACAGGTATGTATATGTGTGACCTGACAAGGTTCTTGTATATATATTCATTTGTGTATGTGTCTTATTTAATTGTGAAGGTCATCCAAGCCCAGATGGAGGAATTATACTTACAGAAATATAGTATGCAGTATACCCTCATTCATACATTTGAAAACACAATAAATGTGTCTCATCACTCAAACATATAATTCATATCAGCTCCACAATCTAAAGTGTTGTAAGTGAGATTGAATATAATGGGAAATGGAGCAACAGCAAAAATGTCTAGAATGTCCTGTATTAGAGCTTAGGGCCATGTGTATGGCAGCCCTAGACTTACAGCTATTGCCACAAGAATGTTTAAAAGGCGCTTCTACATTTTTCTGTTCATAACTATAAACTGGATTATCACAACTATAAAATATGTTGCATTCCCTGTATTAGAACCCAGGACCATCTGTATCATAGCCCTATGCTTACACCTGTTGCCACAGGAGTAGTTACATGACAGTTCCATAATTTCCTAGTCATTCTTAAGTTCTGTGTGTTAACTGCCATGCAACACCGCTTAGCATATTTGAGAAGTGCCCAACAGAATTAATTAAATATGTCCATTTTCAATTAGTGACTCTCTGCATCTTGTATGTAGGTGTTTGATGGTTGTAGGTGTTGGGGAAACTTGCTAACCACTGTGCAATGTCGCTTACCTGCGTTGCATGATTGAAAGCAAAAATTGCAACACTGTATTCTTTCTGACCTTTACTCTTTTACAAATTCCCTGTTTGCAGGTGTTCTATCTGCTTCATGTGTGCTCCACCAGTCTGGGTTTGTGCACTGCTAAGTATTGCACAAATAAGACAAGAAAAAATAAAAATGCTGCACTAATGTCATGAACAGAACTTTAATTATTCAAATGTAAGCACTTTCATTCAACAATACATAATCATTATCTTGGAACAAAAGGGCCTACATTTCATAGGATCATAGGAGGTTACTAGGCTAATGGCCCTGGGGCCCTTACAAGCCTAGCCAAGAGTTTATCCCCAAAAATAAACTTCAGTCAGCACCTGCCACCCCTGTCAATGAGGGACACAGGTGGAACTCCTGGGATGAATTTATGGTTTCCCATCAACTCATCAATGTTGTGCTTGAAGAGGGTCAGCAAGGTGCTCTGTTTGACATGTATGGGAAGTCTATTCCAGAGACGGGGCAGCCTCTGGGAGACAAACCTGTCTCTCTAGCAGGTTTTGTTAATGTCACATAGATTCAGGCCTTTTGAGCAGGTAGTGCGTGAGGAGTTATACTTACGGTAATGGAGCATCTCTAGTAGGGCAGGTTCTAAGATTGCCTTGTAGGTGAGATGCAGATCACTCCAGAGCAATCTGTATGATACCGAGTAGAGTGATAGTGATTTGAGCATGTCTGCATAGAACAGGTGTTGGAGGCCATGGATTCTCTTTGTGAGATATTTTAGTGACTTTTCCAGTTGGTGCAGATGTTTGGAGAGGTACATCCCAAATGAGGCATTATATTCAATTATTGTTCTAATGAGGGAGGCATATAGAGATTGTAATAACCTCCTTTTTTCTGGATGCAATCCCTTTACTTATGAGATGAACCAAGTAAAAGGCTTTTCTGACCACTGCCGCTACATGATGGTTGAATGCGTGGTTGTTATCAACCTGAGTGCCCAGGTCTCTCACCACAGTTTGTGTGTTTAGGGAGTTGCCGTTGATGTGGTAATCAGTACGGGTTGTGTTTTTGCCAAATGGTATGATGATACTTTTTTTTTGCATTTAGCTTGAGGCCATAACTTTGGCACCAGTCATTAATTGCTGTAAGACCCTCTTACAGTATCTTAACATCTTTTGGGGAGTCAATGACAGCACCCAACTTACAGTTGTCAGCAAACTTGGTCAGCCACAGGCCTTTTGTCTTTGCCTGTGCCTCTGAGAAATGGATGCCAAACAGTAGGAGTCCCAGGACAGCTCCTTGGGGAACTCCACAAGTGACAGGTCTGCTATCAGAAGTGGAGGTTTTTTTGTGACATCAGTGCAGCATTTTTATTTTATTTGGTACTTTTTTACATTAATTTGGGTCTGTTTACAAATGTGACAAGCAAAGCTAAACCTGACATTCATTGTTTCTCCATTGCCCTTGTTTGCGCTGAGTTGAGCACTGCACAACTACTGCAGATTAAAAAAAAGGAAAAGTAGTTGAAATAAAGTGAAGTAATCTATGAAATAAACACTACAACATGTTTTTTGGTGCACATGAAATATTTTTGCCCAGGTTTGGACTTGAACTCTCACTCCAATGAACCTTCAAAACACAGTAAGCGTATATTATCCTGTTTTGCCACACCAACAGCTTTGAAGCAGGGGACTGAAATCATTCTGCATAAAAACAAATGCAACACCATCCACAGTACTAACAAGCCATATGACACCTATTTGTACATGTATTAATTTCAGATGTAGTGCACAGAGTGATGACACAACCATTTATAACTATTGCTTGCAAAAATGCAGTTGTCTTATCACTCTGTGTTTGTTGCTCATTCTTCTTATTTGAGCAGTAATCTGAGACATTCAATCTGTAAGGCATTCTATATCATTGTCCTTAAAATGTGTGAGGATATTAAATGGCAATAATGCACAACTGTCAACAAATGAAGGGGAGGTTGGATGTTAATAAACAGAAATTGTGACTTGTGTGATGCTTACTTACATTTCAAACCTTAAAACCTTGATAAAATTACTTCTACACTTTGTAAGTCTAACTTGGCTGACACACCCACTGGAGGTAGGACAGTCTGCTTTGGTGTTGTGTTTTCCTTCACCTTACTAGTAATCATTCACAGTTGCAATTCATTAGCAAAAAACACTGGCAAAGTGCCTGCACTATGTTTATATCTGATACAAGTATTAGGGATTCAACAATTCAAATGAGTTCACACCTGCTTTGCATCTTCACAATGCTCACACTCCTGAATCTACACCATAAAAAGGCAACTGTATAGCTAGGGAACCTGAAGGTGAGGAGACTTGTTTATGTGGAGAACACAGAAGAGACTATTACTTTGTGATATACCTGCACAGAAGACTATTGACTTTGAGAAGGTATGCTTGTATTTTTCAGCTATATGCTACATATGTTGAAATGTCATTAAGAAAAATATGCTAATATATATATATATATATATATATATATATATATATATATATATATATCTGCGTTAGCAAATGCTACTTTTATCTGCATGCATTATTTAGAAGTGTACAGCTGGCATGGGCATGTTTGTGCTAATGTTGCAACTGGTTTTCTGTGTACACTCTTCTATTGTTATTTCTGTGAAATGGTAAATGGTATATATTGTCAATAAGGAGTGTTAGCCTTCTAGAATAGACCAGACACACCTCTAGGGAAGTGCTGGCCACAGGTAGACATGATTGGGAATAGCTTAAAATGGAATGTTATGTGTTAAATCTGTACACATGTTTCAGGGACAGTTGATTTAATAGCACTTTCAGCATTTCACTGATATTTTGTTAGCAAAATGTATCATTTGCCTGTTCATTTTGGGGTGGGGGAGCAAAGTTGCATTTCTGTTTTGGCACAAACAAGGATATGTTGCTATTGTTACTCTCCTCATTTTGCATTCAGTCTTGCTTTGTGTGTGCATGTAATATGCTAAATCCACACAATTCCTTTTTTTAATATTTCAATATCTGGTGCAGAACAGCATGCCCTTGACATTGGTGTTACTGTTTCAAGGACAAGTATGTCCCAGGAGGAGCTTCCAGATACTCTTGTATAGTAAAATATTGACAACAATACATTAGTTCTATTTACCAAATACATTTGTTTGTGGGGGGAGTACTTGTAGATTTCTACAGTTAACAACACATTCTGATTGATTACACATGGGCTTAGGTTGGACTTGTCATCCAAGTACTTGTTGAAAGTATAGTTAGTGGAGATATAAAGTGCAAAACATTTCAACCTCCTGTGTTACTGTTAACTGCGATGATGTTGTCCTTAACTTTTGCTTAAGTTCTTCCAGGACCATCATCCATGGATAGCATAGTGCCGACTGCACATTAGATGGGTAACCATAAATTCACCTCAGAGGTTCTACTTGTGTCCCTCTTGGACAGGGAATATTGCTGCTGATTGTGGAAATATGGGTAAAACTTTGCTAGGCTTGTAAGGGCCCTAGGGCCATTAGCCTAGTAACTTCCTGTGATCCTATGAAACTATAAATAATGCACAAGGAAGACAATGTTATACAAATGAAAAGAGAAGCTAAATTTTAGCGCAATTGTTAAGTAACATAAAAGCAAAAAAAAATGTTCTACAAGTGGTGAGAAGTAATGCATAATATGTTACTGATGGCAGCTTCAATGCATTGATATACAGGCAGAGCAACTTTTGAGGAAAATTATTACTTTATACAGAACTACAGTTCTAAACCAAGCTGTCTGTTATGGAGAAAATAATAAAAAAATACAGTGACTAGGAGGCAGGGGATCAGTAAGCACTGAAAGTTTAGAAACAGGGCATGTATTGCAACTATGGCCAGTAACTGACTATGTTTGAAATGGTCTGCAGAACAATTTTCTAATACTTACGTATGAACCTATGAACTTTAGCTGGAGCAAAAATGATGGCGTCAATGCACACTAAGCTTCACTCAAGGACTATATTCAGGTCATTTGTACACTTATTTCTGATTTTAAAAAATCACACATTATTATTATGTTGATTAATAAATGGCTTCAGAAAATAAATAAAAGTCAATAAATAAATAAAATAATTTAGAAAGAAAACTGTATACATTACTTATATGTCAAACAGTACAGAATGCATACAATTCTTTGACATTAATGAGCTGTTATAAGCATAAAAGCCTTAAACACTAAAGGACTCCAACTACACTATAATTATTTATAAGAAGAGAAATATTATAAAACTCAAGACAGAATTTCATAAACTTGGAAATTAATTATTAAGTGGAATATGTAGCAACAAGATGTAAGAAAGGAAAACAGAATAAAAGAAAAAGATGTGCAGTCTTGAAGATTATGAGTGAAAAAATAGAAGCAGGCAGACATCATATTGTAAGAAGAGTTCAAGTAATGTGAAATAGTATCAGGCAATGCCAAGTGTGATATTATTTGACGGTGAAATGTGTTAATGACATTTTGCTATGGATTTATGTAATGCCATAGGTGCAGTTCATTGTCAAATTGTGAATGGCGGATTTTGAAAGATGTTTTTTTTTTTTTATATTAATACATTAACTTTCAGATATTTATTTATTTATTTATTTCACATTTGTTAACTGAGTTAGTCCAACTGAGTTTGCAAACAAACTCATTTTCAGTGGAGACCCAAGAGGAAAAGTCCCAGCAAACATAAGTAATGATAAAGTGATAATATACAAAAATTAAATAACAATCACAATACAAAATAATTGTAAAAAGAAAAGGTTATTAGCTATTTGCATTGCATTGACAGTAAGCAATCCATTTTCAATGGAGACACAAGGGGAAAGAGTCCCAGCAAACATAAGCAAAGATAAACATACAGGACAAAAACTATTAAAATAACAATGCAAATACGAAATTAATTATAAAGAGAAAAACAAAAGAAAAACATGAACATTAAGAGTTGCACTGATAGCAGTGGTCTAAATGTTATTACATATGAGAATAAAAACAAAAAGAATCGTTGTTCAAAAGAAGGACAATGTATAGACATTGATAGGAAGTGGGGGAAAAGATAAATAGTGTGGAGAATGGGAGGGTGAGAGAAAGGAGGGGGCTATAGTAGTAGAGCTGAGGGTTTAGGAGGGTAGTTTAAGCAGAAGTTACTAACAGAGAAAGAAAGTTAGGAGATGCAACAGGTTATACAACAAGAAAGACTAAGACTATGTGTGGTCAAGGCAATGGCATAAGTTCAGTTCAGGGTAGTGAAAGGCTGGATCTAATATGGAGATGGAGTTTGTTCCAATTTAGTGAGTAAAGTAGTTTGCCAATATTCCTTTTGAGTTTATAAACTGAGAGAAGATGCTGATTAGCAAATACCAAAAATATCATTAGTGGGTAGGTGTATGTGTGAGATTGTTCTCAGGTTAGGATATGACTAAAGGGTTAGATAAGAAGATAGATTTAGTGCAGTGTATGTGTGGGATATATGTGTTGTCTATCTGTCTTGTTCAGTGGAAGTGTTATGAAACAAATTTTTCTGAGGTATGGTGTGGGGTTAGGGATAGGGTTGGGAGGATTGGGATAGGGTTAGCATGACTTACTAAGATGGTGGGGGTTTTGAAACGTATCTATCAGCACTGTTACATATCCTTCACATTCACTTTAACCACACCATACAATGCTGCTGTGCAATTAATGAACCTTCAAAAGTTTGGCATATTGGCATTATGGTTGCAAGGAAAATGAGAGAAAAATCTGCAGTGTGCACACTTTTATTTAAAAAGTATGACAAAGTATTTAAAAAAATCTCTGTAATAAATGTCCATCCATTTACTAAGTCATTTGTCTTGATGGGAGTTACAGTGATAGCAGGCTAAACATGGTTGATTAGACTTCCTACTCTGCAACAACATTTCATTCAGTGAAATCCCAACACATTCCCAGGCAAACTGAGAGATATACTTTCTCCAGCTTGTCATGATTTTGCTGTGGTCATTCTGCCAATGGACAACATGTGGTACTTCAGATGGGTTATGCCTATTAGGTATCCAAAGCCAACTTAGCTTAATCCATTCAAACCACTGGAGCAGCGCTTCTACACTGGGATTCTCTAGGATTGCAACACTCATCACTTGGCCATTGCTAGTTAACAAACATACCTTGTAAGGGACCCTCACCTCCTGTACTTATATATACCATCTATTATTTCAGCCATTGCTCTATCCTAGTACTGAAATATCATGTATATCAGATAAGAAGTTTGAATATAATATTCAGTCAGAAAAGTTTTCCTATGTAGTGCATCCCCTTTTCTGTATATATTTTGGGCTGACTTTGAATGCAAAAACCAAGCAAACACATTATCAATAAAACACTGTTCTGATTTATTCTTACTTAAAGTTTTAAGTGTTTGATTGTGTTAACTGTTTAATTGGATGCAATATCACAATATATAAGAAAGTGCATTTTAGAATAGGAATTACTCTGTAAAGGCTATTCAGTAGCCGAGGCGCAAGAGAATTTGATTGTTCTTTTTTTGGGGATAGTTTTACTGCATGACTTTTACTGTGTTTCTGTTTGAATAAATCAGAACAGTGTTTCATTGGGCTATTCAGACTCCTTGGTCGTTGAGAAGTGGTTCACAATGTGTTTTTTTCTTAGAAAGTGGTTTTGCCACATTATCAATAAAAGTGTGTGGATTATTTTCATCCTATGGATATATTTTGGCTCTTTTTACATATCAGACTCCTCAGTGACATGAGACATTTACTTCTCCTTCTACTGGCTGGTTGTCGATTTGTTTGTTCTAATTAAAGGATATTGCAGTATTTATTTTTTCTTCATCTCACAGACTTCCAAATTCACATACTTTTTTTTTCTTTCTTCCTCTTTCTTTGTTTTATTCTTGCTTTCTTCTCTCTGTCTCTGTATTTCCCAATCATAGGTTCATACTAAGCTAAGTGCCCTTGTGAGCCATTTTAAGCCTAGCCAATTATCTCTTGTGAGACTCAAACCCTGCACCTTGCATTTGTAAGGCAAACACCTTAATCATTAGGCCACTCTCAGTGACCTTGTTACATTTAGTTATACTTGTACTTTGAAGTTCTAGAAATAGAATCTGACTTGTCTCTCTTTATAAAACCCATCCTTACTCATTCAAACCTATGCAATCCAAACTTGTCATTCCCCTCATCATTTCCCATTGTTTATACAATTTTTTTCTCTTTTTTATTTCAGCATAGAATTCAACATTACTAAGCCTCTCACCTAACTTTTCTTTGCTATCTTCAGTAATTTATAGAATCTCACAAACCACATCACCATCAATATCCCTCATTCATTCATCAAACTTATGCTTTTATACTTTCCGTCACACAAAAAGCAAACACACTTTCTTCCATCATATGTCTTCACTGATTCCTTCATCTTCCCTGGTTTACTGTTGCTGAGTGTCTTTGATTTAGTAGTCGTTTTTTATCTTTCTTTTACCTTACTCTGTTTCATCATATTGATGGCATACCCTTTAACAAAGCCAGGAAAGATAGGGAGGGAAAGTCTGTTCTTACTTTCTTTAGATTCACCTGTAGCCTCATAGTATGCAGCATGAATCACATATTGGCTATCATGGATTTCAAAGACTCAGTTTCCTTTATTTATTTATTACTTTTTGCATTTGCTCCAACGGAAAGAACACACGCACGCACACACACACACACATATATATATATACATATATATATATATATATATATATATATATATATATATATATATACACACACACACACATATATATTTGTTTGCCATGTATTCCTACTACTGCATGGCCATATGAAAAATGTAACATATATTATTTATTTATTCACTATAATCGTATAATTACATCAGAACATGCGGACTTGCACTGTCTGTGACCATGGTTTTAATTTCCACCAAGAATTCTTAAGAATTCTTAGGTATAAAATGAGCTATGTAACTGTGTGAGAAAAATGGGTATATTATAAGTGATTCATAGGTTCATAGGTTCATACTAGGCTATCTGCCCTAGGGCATTTATAAGCCTAGCCAGAGTGTGTGTGGCTTTCACCACCCCTTAGGATGAGAATACTATACCCATTAGTTTGCTGTGCCTCTGTCCAGCAGTGATACAGAGATGATTCCCGGGGTAAACCTACGATCTCCCATCCACTCGTCAAGATTTCTCTTGAACAGAGTCAGTGAGGGGCTCTGCCTCACATGGACTGGGATTCTGTTCCATAGTGTAGGGAGTCTCTGGGTGATGAATCTGTCCCTCCAGCATGTCCTATTTATATCCGTGTTGAGGTTTAAGTCTCTTGCTCTCGTGGCTCTGGTGGATTTGGATTTTTGAGGTGGAGCATGTCCATTAATTCGGGTTGGACATGGCCTTGTATGTCAGGCACAGATCACCTCTGAGCAGACGGTATGTGACTGAATAGAGCTGGAGTTTCTTCAGTCGGGCATCGTATGACATATGTTTGAGCCCCTTTATCCTTTTGGTGAGGAACTTTTGGGGTCTTTCCAACTGCTGCAGGTGTTGGGTAAGGTACATTCGAATGGGGCGTTGTACTCAATCATTGGTCTGATAAGTGAAGAGTACAGGGGTACAATGACCTCTCCTGATCTGGATGTGAATCCTTCATGATCAGGTGGGCAATGTAGAAGGTCTTCCTAACCACTTTGGCAATGTGAGTGTCAAAAGAGAGGTTACTGTCAACTTGGGTCCCCAGGTCCCTGATAACTTCTTCCGTGTTTAATGGATTACCACCTATGTTGTAATTAGGGGTTACCTTGTTTTTCCCAAAGGGTATGACTATACATTTTTTGGCATTTAGCTTAAGGCCATGGCTCTGGCACCAGTTGTCCATTTCTATGAGACCTCTCTGGAGGATGTCTGTGTCTGATGGAGTGTCAATTATGGTGCCCAGTTTGCAGTCATCTGCAAATTTTGTCAGCCACAATCCCCCTATGTTTGCCTGCACTTCAGAAAATTAAATGCCGAACAAGAGGGGGGCCCAGGACTGAGCCCTGTGGGACACCGCTCGTGACCGGCTTAGAGTCTGACATGGCACCAGCAACTCTAACCCTGTGTGTTCTGTCCTTGAGCCAGTTTGCAACCCATCTTGTGACATATGGGTTTACATCTAAGCTGGTGAGCTTTTCTATGATGCCCGAGTGGGGTATTGTGTCGAACGCTTTTGCTAGGTCAAGGTAGGCTGTGTGAATTGCCTTACCCTCATCAATGGCCTTAGTGACTGTTTCGAAAAAGTCAACCAAGTTCAAGAGGCAGGATCTGCCCTTGACAAAGCCAAATTGGGTAGGATCCAGTGTCTGTAGGTCCCCAATGTCTTTATTTATGAGTTCCATTATGATCCTCTCCATAGCTTTGCAGACAAGGCTCATCAAGCTTATGGGGCGGTAATTTCCAGGGTTCGTAGAAGCACCGCCTTTGTGGAGTGGGACCACAGTTGCCGTACACCATTCTTTGGGTATGTATCCTGTAGTAAGGCTAAGATTAAACAGCAGCCTTATGTGTGGGTTTAGTTCCTCATTGAGTTCGTGTAGCACACAGCCGGGGACACCGTCCGGTCCCATTGATGCTGTGTTTTTTGCTTTAGAGAAAGCAGCTCTCACCTGGGCATCTGAGATGTTTGGGAGGCTAGACCCTGGTGGGATAGATATTTCTCCTTTTGGGGAGGAGGGAGGGGAGAAATTTGCACTGAACCTGCCTGCCAGTATGTTGGCAATGTCTGTGGGTTCAGTGATTTTTTTATCATTTTGGACTAATTCTGAGCATATCTGGGAGTTTACACCCAGGTTTCTAACATAGCTAAAGAAGGCCTTATGATTGTCTTTTGTGTCATTAGCGATTTTTCTCTCAAAGTTGGCCTTGGATGATTTTATGAGTGATCGTAGTTTTTTGCTAGTATTGATCAGAGATGCCTTCCCTTTTAGGGATTTTGCTCTGTCATGTAGTAGCTTTCTCCTCTTGTTGTAGAGTTTGTTTATGGCTGGGGTCCACCAGACCTGGCGCCTGCCTTTGGTGGAAAGGGTCTTGATTTTATTAGGGATTGCTTGATCCATACATTCTTGGAGGTGCTCGTAGAAGGCATTTGTAAGGGTTTCAGCAGCATGGGTTGTGGTTTCCACTGGCTCAGGGGCCTTGAAGGATGCCACTCCAGTCTTAAGAAGTGTGAAGTTTGCTTTTGAGAAGTTCTTCACTGTGGTCTTTTTTGCTGGGGGTGGGGGCGGGATGTGGATCTCCAGTGAGAATAATTTATGGTCTGATCTCACCAATGAGGGATATACTTCCGGTGTGGAGCATTTTGTCCCCATGTTTGTGATGATCAGGTCTAGTATATTTTCTCCTCTTGTGGGAATGGTGACTAGTTGTTCCATAGCATTTGAGTTTATGAACTCCAGGAACCTTTGGGCTAGGGTATTGGGGCTTGAGTAATGTTCCCAGTCTATGTTTGGGTAGTTGAAGTCACCCAATATGATGGTGTTTGGAGAGACATTCATACTCTCCAGTGTCTTCAGGAAGGCTGTGTGGGTTTCCTGAGTTTGAGAAGGTGGTCTGTAGCATGTTACAAACTGTAGGGCAGTTTTACCTATGGTTAATTGCACCTGGATGGTCTCCGATGCTTAGATGCGTTGCCACTAACATGGAGGTGTGGGTATCCTTTATGAATATGGATACTCCCCCTCCTTTTGTGGTTCGGTCCGGATTTGGGGGCCGGAACGCATGATATGAGGTATAACCTGATAGTGCTGGGGTGCTCTCAGGAGCCTTGAACCAGGTTTCAGTCACAGCACAGACATCGATGTTCTCCATACTGAGGAGGGCTTCGAGGGCGTGCATCTTGAGGTTTAGACTTCTGGCATTGAGCAGTATTACCCTTAGTTTTTCTCCATTTTTGTTTTCTAGGGCGGTAGGTTTATCATTTGAGCCTTGCCTAAAAAAGGCACTATGGGGGTGGCAAGAGCCTTTGCCAATATCCGGAAGCCCAGGGGTGACAGGTGCAAGCCGTCCCTTGCGAAGCATGTACTGGGAGTGTGTCAGTATGGTTTGTGATGTAAAATGCTTGCAGCTAGTATTGTGTTCATGTGGTTTGTTTTCATTTATATAAATGTATGATTGCCTATGTAGTAAATGATGATTTAATAAAGATGTTTCTTGTTTAAAAAAAGCCAGGATTTGAATAATTTATGTAATATTGCTTAGGCTATATGATACATAACAATATATGTGAAGTATAATGTTTATTATGTTAATAAAGTTTGATTACTTTTATATGGATGTAAATTTGTCTATGTCACAAGTGATAATGCAATAAAGGTATCTGAAAAAAAATAATTCTTAGGTATAGTCTATTACCAAAAAAACAAACAAACAAAAAAACAAAACAAAACAAAATATAAAATAGAGCTCAGCTTCAAAGAAAACACCACTCCAGGGTAAAGATTATCAAATCCTTTATTCTGGTACCTCGGTCTTTTGCCTTCAAAGGAATACAAATATGTGAATACACCCCCATTTTATAGTCATCCTCAATATGAATTAACACATAAACACCTTAATTAAGACCTTAATGGAAACCAGTGCATTCATTTCAAAATTAAAGGCCATTAACTTTTAAATGTTTATACAATATAAACGGTTCTAATCACAATACTGCAAATATTAATTCAATAACTCATTTTAAACTTTCCATCATGCACCTTTTTATATAAAACTTTTAAATTCTTCCTTTTTACAAAGTTAAATTACTTTCTATGTTCATGCCCCTAGGCTGAAGTGTTTTAAAATGTATAATCATTTTACATTCTAACTTATCAAGTTCATTCTTAAGGTTTCCTTCATTATTGATAAAAGGACATGCCAGTACACTAAAAATGTATTTATTGTTATTTCCCCCATGCACTGACATGAAATGTTTTGCTACTGGGTTTAAGTTATTTCTTTTCCTGATGTCCTCTAGGTGCTCCATGATTCTTACTTTGACTTTCCTTTTTGTATGACCTATGTACCACTTCACTCTCTCACAATCACAGCCTATAATGTAAACAACCCCCTGTGAGTTACAATGAAAGGTCTCCCTGGGCTTATGGAGCTTACCATTAATTCTAAATCCATCAAGATTTTTTGCCCTACTGCAGACACTACAATTCCCACATGCACACATGCCTACTCTGTCAGTAACCCTTATTCTTTCACCATTTCCACTTAGTATCTCTTTGAGATTTCCGAATCTACCATATGAAAAGGTTATGTGTTCAGGAAAAAGATGTCCTACGTTAGGGTCCTCTCTTACCATATACCCGAATGTCCTAATGATGTAGTCAACCCTATGCAAAAAAGGGGAAAATTTTGTAACAAAAAATGTTTTATTTTCCCCATTCATCTCCTGCGATTCATTTACATTTTGTCTCCACTCTCTCTTTTCTGTTCTCTTCTTTTTTCAGACCCCTAGGATTACATCCTACGCCACCTGTAAAATGCCTGCAGAGTATCCCCTATGTCTCAATCGCCTCCCCTAAAAATGTTTTTTTCAAACTCTCTTCCGATGTATTAAAATAAATTATTTTCAGTTCTCCCAGGGGTAAAGCCTTAATTAAATGGGGCAGTTGCATGCTGTCCACATGTAGAAAATTGCTGACTGCAGTAGGCTTCCTATGTGGTTTAAATTCTATTCTATTCTCCCCACTCACATATAATTCCACATCCAAATATGTAATGTTAGTGCAGCCCATGTAAAAAGTACATTTTAAACCATGTTCAGTGTTGTTCAAATCCCCCATAAATTCTGTAAATTTTGCTTGCTCACCTTTGCAAATAAAAATCAATTCATCTATGAATCTGCCATAGTAAACCGAGTTTTCAATAAAAAAATCTATTCTGATAAGCACATTTGTTCTCAAAGTCACTCATATAGACAATTGCTTATGAGGGGGCAAAGGAGAAAAAAATTGCTTTTCCCATCTGAAATAACTGTGCGTCAAGCACAATTCTAATAATGCAAGAAGGAACACAGAAAGGGGACCCTCCCCCATCATTCGTCCCATTGCTTCTAGACCTTTCCTGATTTCAGTACTTGTATATAATGCTTTAACATCTACTCTGGCCCAATAAAAATCTCTCTGCCAACTTATTTTACTTAGTTTTCCACAGAAATCCCCTGTGTTCTTTATGTGAGAGGGCACCTTCTTTAGATATTTCTTTAAATGGAAATCCAAAAATTTTCCAACATTTTCCAAGTATGATCCCATCATTGAAACAATGGGTCTTCCAGGGGGGGGTATTAAAATTCTTACGTATTTTAGGTAAAGCATAAAATCTTGGGTTCCTGGGTTCCTATTAAACAATTTTTGAATAGCCTTTTGGTTAAGGAACCCTAACCATTCACCTCTTTCCAAGATTTCCAATAATTCCCCATTAAATCTGGTTAAAGGATTAGTACCCAACTCAACATACTCATCTGTAACCAGAACTAAATATCTTACCCTTTTACCGTCCTGTCATAATCTTTTCTATCCATTATTATCCAGTTGCTCCCCCCCCTTGTCTGCTTGTCGAAACACATATAGGTTCATAGGTTCATAGGTAGGTACTAGGCTATTGGCCCTAGGGCCTATATAAGCCTAGCCAAAGGTACCCTGGCTTTTGCCACCCAAGAAAATTATTTTCCTGTGCCACTGTCGAGCAGAGCCACAGAAGTGATCCCCAGGGTGAATTTCCTATCTCCCATCCAATCATCAAGATTTTTCTTGAACAGTGCTATAGGTTTTTTTTTTATAGTTTAGTATTAAGCTAACTGCCTTTGTCAGCCATTTTAAGCCTAGTCAATTATCTCTTGTGAGACTCAAACCTTGCACCTTGTGTTTATAAGGCAAACACCTTAGTCATTAAGCCACCCTCCCAACCATCTAATTTTCAGACACACTTTTTGCAATTCCTCCCATTCTTTTTTTGATAAATTGTAGTTTCTTTTCTCTTTTCAAAATACATTGAACTCATGTTCTATTTGACTACAAATGATATGTTCAAACATTTTAATACACATAGGTGTCTTGGGTGGCATAAATTTACATCTTTTAGAAAACTGTGGAACATGCAGATGACCATAACCTCTCTCAAATTCAACATTAGATGTAGCATCAACTGAAGACTTAGTTTCAGATTCACCCCTTCCTTAAACCTCTCACCATATTCAGCAAAAACTTCAGTGTCATAGATATTAAAATTTAGAAGTTCTTCCTCACTTTCTAAATTCCCTTCATGATTCCCGGAAATAGTTTCCATATTTTCATTGTTTTTTGCACTAAAACAATACTTTTGAATACAACTTCCTACAGAAATATTTAGCATCAATAATGACATCCGCTAAACATGGGTTCCATAGCTCAAATCTAGATTATATTTGTGGATGTATTTTAGAGAAAGTGGAGGTATCCTTGGGTGAAAATATTAGTTTAAATAATAAGCTTCGAAGGAAGGAAACTTTGTATATTTTAAAATTCAATACCCTGGAACCATCAGAGTTAAATAAAGAATGTGATTGGAAATACGTGATTTAATTAACAGTGGGTATGACTTGCTAATTTTATGTATATTTAAGTGTAATTTTTGGTATGTTTTTTACTCTTTGAAGGCTGAAGAGCCGAGGCACTAAGTGCAATAAAATTTGTTATTTTTTGGCTTTGGTCATTGCCTTTTGTGATATTTCTTAATTTTTTTTTGCTTTATGGTATCAGTATAGATTAATATAGTAGCAGGTATTAAGAGGATGGGGGGAGGATAGGGTTCAATGAGGAATGATTGGGAGGAAATGAGGTAAGGATATTGAGGGGGCTTAAAGGGTTTTAGGCAAGTGTAACTGGTGTTGGAATCACCTTTTTTCTGTGAACTTGCTTTAGCAAGTGACATCTGGGACAACCTATAAGTATTCCTGGAGAACAGGTAGGCCTTGGGTTACTATTAATAGCTGGGTATAGGAGGTAGGTGTTCAGATAGGTAATTTGTTCTCTTTTAGGGAATACGGCATGACTGTCTTTCCCAAGGACTGGGGGCTGACATGAAAGGCTGGAGATAGCCAGGGGAATGGATTCCATATAGTGCATATTAAAGAAGAAATGTTTACTGACTGCCCCAGGCTATCCGCTTGGGTTCCCTACTGGCAGTGGAGATGGTGGCTTGCTAGATTTGTTTGGGGAGGGAGCTTGGTGGAAAAATGGTGTAGCATATATAATAATTAACAAGACAATTTTCCTAAAATTAAGACACACAGTTTAATGGTATCGAAGTGGAGAATGTAAATGCTGCTGTGGGAGCTGTGGGGGATGATGTTTTCTTTGGGTGCTGTCCTCTTCATTTCATTGGTGCCTTGCTGAATTCTGTTGTAGATGATTTGTTTAGTGTTTTATTTAAGTAGTAATGTGCTTGTTGCCTGGGGGGATCTGTGCAGTTGAGGCATGGTTTGATCATTGCTGTTTGATCTGCGAGTGTTTGTTGGGGGTGTCACTGTGGGTTGCTGGGGTGTGCTGGTTGCATGCATGGCATGCAAGTCTCTAGAATCACATTGATCCAGGTTGCTTGGGCGGTTCGGTGGGGATTCATGTGTGTGTGGCACGGCCTTTCTGCTGTGTGCATACAGCTTTAGAGATGGAGATGGGACTGTCTAAGTGAGAGAAGTTTTCTCTCCTTTTTATTTGTTTCATTGCCAGCAAAATGGCATCTGACTGGATTTTTGTGAGACAGAGTGCTTTGTGGAGTAGAGCTGTTTTCTTGTTGGATTGCAGAGTACATGTGTTGACTTGCTTGGTTCAAGGCGCTTTCTCTTGTTTTCTTTGTTTCCTTATTAGGCCGTTTTGGTGGTTCAAGGACTAAGGCAGTCAGTTTGTGTGGCTGTGTGTTTTCTATTGGAACAGTACCTCGCAGGATGCCCAGTAGCAAATCCCACCCTAACTACACCTCCAGGCCAACAACTCCTGGTGGGCAGTTGAATCTGCATGAATATTTATTCCTGTGATGAATTGCACCGGCATGGCAAGTAGGCAGCACATGATTGGCATTCTAGTTGAAATATAGCAACTGATGTTTGCAGGATAGGGGAGTGAGAAATGCAGTAGGAGAAGCAAATCATGATTTAAAGTGAGGAAATGTATACAGTAAGCACCTGTAACAGCACAGAAAGACAGCAGCAGGTTAGTCTTCCCGTACCCTCTTCCTCAATGTAGTGCGATATCGAAGTTGGTATACTGAAGTAGCAGGGGTGGGGTGGGGGGTGAGTGGCACAGCATCCCCACAATGGGGTGCAAATGAGCAAATTAATTGAACCCTTTGTAGGAAGGTGACATAGTCTCTAACTATTGCAAGAGCTGGAACAAGATGTAATAAATAAAATAATGCTACAGAATGTGAGCGTAACTGCAAGGACTTGTATATTAACTACACATGGCTATGAAATTACCATAGAGTCTCGATCTAGGAGAACTTGAAAGAGTTATGTAGAGCAGTTAGAGAATAATATTAGGTAAAACTGGATTCAACATGTCCTACTTTTGTTAACACAATCTAAGACCCAATTTAGAGTGCATTATGCTAGTGTTAAACTCCTCTTCAGATTTAAAAATTGTGTCTCAAATAAATATGCAATGCACCAATATTTTAAGGACATCACGGTGCTTCATTATTTAAAGTTGACTAACACAGACAGAAGTACTGGCATCAAGAGGGTTTTTTTTTGTAATGCTGGGGTGTAAAGGCATGGTTGGATGTGATGACTGACGACTTCATCGTTTTTCAAAACTATGATAGGGTTGTCAAGCTACATCTATGATCATCTTTATGCCATTAAATCCCATAAGTAGAATGATAGCTTATGTAAATCTAAGACAATATCTTAGGTTGAAAAAAGGTTTATATTTCATTGTAAATATGACTAGACTGGATGCAAACCATTTGTAGGCTTCTAACCTGTTTGAGTATAAAGAGTCAGTATGGGAGAGTTTGTTATTGCTAAATACAGGTTATTCGCTGGGGCTGAAAGACAATATAAGTATAAAAACATTTTGCATAATAGAATAACAATATTTAAACATTTATCTGGTATGATTTAGTATACATTTTTAATTTATTTTTGTTATTTGGTGGTGGATTTGAGCAGATGCTGTCTTCTTGATTTATATATAATGACTGTGTTTTAATTGCTGTTTATTTTGAAGAAGCCTGTTATTGACATGTGAGATGGAATTACTCATTTTGGTGATACAATGCAGACTGTACTTGTGTTTTAAGGATCTACTTCTTAACACAATGAATTTGAACAAGGCCAGACATGGGGAGGAGTCAAGGGCCTGAAAGTTGGCCATACAGTTTCTGTGCACATCTGACGGGGGTCAGATGCATGAAGGTTGTGACGTATTGTAGGTAGTGCTCTTGCACAGTTGTGATAGTGTTAGGATCATATCTGGGCTGATATGCAATTTCTTTCAATGGAATGAAGTTTGGGACTCAAGTGAAGGAGTGGTTGAAGTCATGTGGTGGCTGGGAGGATGGGTGCATGTGTGTGTCCATGGCATGGTCAACTTTGGTTGTGGAAGATGGTGGTCATCGTGTGGTGTTGAGTTATGTGTGTTTGCTCCATCTTGACCATGGCTCGCAGTTATCCCGATTTCAGCAAAGGGTTCAGATGGTGAATCTTGGCTGAAATAAGGGCAGACACTTGATTGGCAGACTTACACTCCTACAGGTTGGGTTTCAGCCAGTGCATGTCCTTTCTGGAGCATGCACACAGGGTATCGGTGGGGTCATTATATCCTTTTGAATGTCTTATGCTCCATACTTGTAATAGGCTGAGGCATACCACTCAATAGCACAGTTTTGCAGTATGTCCAGTTCTTGGCCCTATGTTTTTGTTTGTTTTTCACAAAACTATAGTGGCCTATCAAATCATCATGAAGTCGGAAAATAATGACTGACACTTGAGATTCAGGTTTATACCCTTCACAGAATTCATGATAATACAAGATCTGTTATTCTATCAGTTTTATACCCTTCACAGAATTCATGGTAATACAAGATCTGTTATTCTATCAGTTTTATACCATTCACAGAATTTATGGTAACACAAGATCTGTTATTCTATTAGTTTTATACCCTTCAGAGAATTCAAGGTAATACAAGATCTGTCATTCTATCAGTTTTATACCCTTCACTGAATTAATGGTAATACAAGATCCGTTATTCTATTGGTTTTATACCCTTCACAGAGTTCATTGTAATACAAGATCCATTATTCTTTCAGTTTTATACCTTTCACAGAATTCATTGTAATACAAGATCTGTTATTCTAATACAAGATCTGTTATTCCATTGGTTTTATACCCTTCACAGAATTCATCGTAATACAAGATCCATTATTCTAATCAGTTTTATATCCTTCACAGAATTCATTGTAATACAAGATCTGTTATTCTATCAGTTTTTTACCCTTCACTAAATTAATGATAATACAAGATCTGTCATTCTATCAGTTGTATACCCTTCACTGAATTCATGGTAATACAAGATCTGTTAGTCTTGATGATACAAGATCTGTTATTCTATCAGTTTTATACCCTTCACAGAATTCATGGTAATACAAGAGCTGTTATTCTATCAGTTTTATACCCTTCACAAAATTCATGGTAATACAATATCTGTAATTCTATCACTTGTATACCCTTCACAGAATTCATGGTAATGCAAGATCTGTTATTCTATCAGTTTTATACCCTTCAGAGAATTCATGGTAATACAAGATCTGTCATTCTATCAGTTTTATACCCTTCACTGAATTCATGGTAATACAAGATCCTTTATTCGATCAGTTTTATACCCTTCATAGAATTCATGGCAATACAAGATCTGTTATTCTATTAGTTTTATACCCTTCATAGAATTCATGGTAATACAAGATCTGTTTTTCTATCAATTTTCTAAGTTTGTAGGTGCAACGTTTAAGTGACTTTAGTTTTGGGGCCTGGTTCTGCCATTATTTATGGCTTTTTCAGATCACTTATACTTAGAGGTTGAATAGTGCGTGTTGAGTGTCTGCACTGAATGTCTTTTGGTGGTGAGTGGAATATGCTAAGTGTTACGTCCAGGATGACCTGTGTCTGCAGACTGGATAGCTAACTTACTGCCAGTGATAGGGGATGGGCATAGGTATATTGTGTTGCTGCATAGACTCAAGGTAAAGGGTTGATTACCAGCTTTAATTGGAAGGGGCCAGAGAGCTTGTAGGGATGAAGGGGCTGAATTACTGAACTTTGAGATAGGTGGGCACATCTTCAGGAGGTGTTTTACTTGTTTTAAGCACTGTAACTTTACTGCTGGCTACATCTTAGAGCCTTTGTAGAGTAAAGCAGTGCATCTAATGCTGCCAAAGTTTTCAATTCTACCACAGGAATAGGTGCTTTGTTTAATATGTTAATTTGGGTAAGTGAGTGCACAGGGTTGTCTATGTAGTACTTGTCACAGAAAGATTCCAAAGACTGTTTTGTAGGAGGGGCAGAGCATTAAGTTGATTCAAACTGTGCATTTTGGATGGAAGTCATGAGGTCATTCAGGTATTCCTATTTCTGCAGTTACTGCTGCCTGGGTCATAAAGCACTTTGTTGCATTATGTTCTGTCGCTGGTGACAAAGGTTTCTGTGGGGACTAAGGTGGTTCTAGGTTCTTGGGAATAGGGGATGCGGGACAGGTAGAGGTGGTTCAATTGAGCAAGGTGGATCTCTGGCAGCATCAACAGTTAAGAAGTTCTGGTTGTGAGTGCACAGAGCTTACAGTTGTCTTTTCTTTTCCAGATCAGCTGCGATGGAATTTCTCAGCTGTTGGAGTGGTGTGTAATGAGGTTCAGGTAATTCTACTTTGGTAAGTACTCAGTTGGGCATGTCAGAATTGGGATGAACTCTTGGAGGCATTTACAGTTACCCATCCAGTTTACTGTGTTGGAAGAGGGCGCATGATGTGCTCTGGTGATAGAAAGCTAGATTTATTCATAGGGCATGGTATTTTTGGGGTGACAAATCTGTCCCACAAATAGGTATTGGTAATGTTATATACTAGGTTAAGGATTAGAGGGCGTACCAGAAGAACCATTTAATTTATGCTTGAGAGAATTTTGTAGGTAGGGTTTTAGGAATCATGGTAGGCATGAGGGTGTGTTTGGGATATTTTGGGAATGGGGTGCTTTGTTTATGTGGGACATAGAGGGTTTAAGCAAGGCATGCTTTGGAAGTTTTCCAAAAGTAGGCCATGTTTTCCTTCCTTAATAGCTGCATAGGTAGCATGGGGGGTTGCAGTTAGTAATGAATGCAGTGGCTAAAGTTCTAGCCAGGATTGTTATTAGGAGGGAGTGAATTTTGGGGATGTTTAAGGTTATGCAGGCGTTAGGTGTTTCAAAGCAGTCAGCACCTTAATCAGAAGCATAGTATCGCACTATAGTTACCCTTCAGGTACAATATGTTGCAGGAGTTCTTCATTTCTGTGCATCAGAGGTGAGTTTTCAGTAACTAGTTCATGGCGGAATCAGAGGAAAGGTGTTTACTTCTACTTTACAGTTTTTCCAGGATGGTTAAAATTTGGTCTTATATTTGGGCCATTTTTCATAAATTTCTGGTTTTCTGGCAATTAATGTCAAATCACTAAGATTTGGAGTTACAGAATTCCTTCTGTAAATTCATGTTACTGCAAGCCTGTTTTATCTTTCTAAGCTTGTGACGGTAATACTTGACATTATTCCTGTTGGCATGGTGCTGGTGGCTTTGCAACCCTTGCAGTCTTTGTGGAACATTTGCAAGATGGTGAGGTGGGAATAATTCTGGATTTACGGTTGGAAGGTTAACAGAGGTTTGGCAATTTAAGCAGCTGATTTCAAGCTAAGGGTTTACTGTGGTTATTTTGACTTTGGGGAAGGGCTTATCAGTTAAGGGAAATGTTGTTAGGTCATGGGGAGGTTGATGACAGGGATCCAGTTGGTTCAGAGGGAATGGTGTACACCTAATGGCTTCCATTTGACCTTTTCGGTGTGGTGTGCTTTCAGCTGATTAGGCAACTGGCTAATTTTGTTATTCCTGTGATAGGGATTTGAGAGCTGATGGCATAGATACAGGATGGGGTACACTGAATGATGTTTGCTTAGTGCCTTTTAATAGTGGTTAGGCTATTGGAAGTTTGGTCAGAGAGAGGGGGGACAGTCTGGTCAGGCTGGTGGGTGGAGAAGAGGGACAGGTTTGACCTCTTTTTTCCCCCTCTGGTGTTGGATGTTCATTTCATTGAGTTGGGAAAGGAAAGTGAGTGGTTGGATGCTGCTTGATAAGTAAATAAGCAAGTGGAGGTAAGCTGCTTATTTGGTTGGATGTGTAATTCAATATATGGTAAATGAAGTGAGTGGTGGTACACTGCTTCATAAGTAAGTGAGTGGTATGGATGCTGCTTACTGGTCAGGATGAACGGGGTCACGCTGTCCTATTTTAATGCTACATGGATGTTATCCTCATCTATATCATGTGTTGGTTGTAATTAATAAATATTGGTTAACAATCATGTTTATGGAAGTTTAATAAAGGTTGTCAAATGTCATTCGGTTTCATGTGTTTATTGAAGGGGACCGAGACAATAAGCTTTCTAAAAATAAGCAGAGAACCCAGACTTGTCATTCCTTCCATCACACTCATAAGAAAGAACACTTTTAAATGTTTATTGTGGTCAGAAAGCTGCTATTTAAATACGGATGGTTAAGTAGCCAGTTATATTCCCCCCAACAAACACACACCTTTCATGTGCAAACTGGAGTTTGCAGAGCTCAGACTCTTGCATTTCCTTGACCTTCTGATCATCTGTACTGGAGCCAAATGATATCCATCAAACTGAACACATCATAGTTTGGAGCAGCTAATGTAACTGTTTAAATGACTTTTCTAAACAGAGTCCAGACTCAAGTCTTTATACACTTCACTGACAATATGAAATAAAATGCAGCTCAACAAATCGAAACTTGATGACCTGTGAGTATGCTTTAACCTCAGTGACAGACTTTTGTATCTGTTAGTAGGTTTTTAGCAAAGAAATGAAAGAAAGTTAAGATTTATCTTTACTATTATGCAGCACCATTCACAAATACCATTAATTCCTTTGATGAATTCTAAACAAAAGTCCAAATAACCATTTTCTGACTGGCTAAAATCAAAATAAACTCATAATGCCCTCTGCTGAAACAGAACAGAAGGCCCAGATTCCAGTGGAGAACAGTCTCAGGAGTTCGCTTTCTATAAATCAAGCAGAATTCTTTCACAAATCATACTGTACTCCACACACTTAAGCACAATAAAGTTTATAATATAATCTTAGCTTATTCATGACAAGCAGCTATTTGCAATCATAATATAATAGTTTACATGAGGATTGTGTTACATTGCAAGTGAATTCCAACCTTCTATTTGTGTGAAAAGCTTCACAAACAACTTTCCATATTTTGTAAACCATAGAAGTAAGGCGCATCAGCAGCTATTTTGCAATCTCATATAGTAATAAACAAACATTTTTGGATTTATTTTTGAGATCCTTATGGAAGTGTGAAAGGTATGATTATCTGCATAATTTATAGTAAAAACAACACTCTGTCACTCAAGGCGTACAAGCTATAAGTGTCAGCAGTCATTTTATCCAGTATCATCTAGGGCTACAAGTCATTTCATGCATTTATTTGTAAATAACCTGGTTTTGACACTACTGATGTAATTAATGAAGAATGACATGCATTGGAAAATAATTAAGAGAAAGCAGGAAGTATCCAATGTGTTGCCATCTACATGAATAATGACTGTGCATTTTTGTCCCAGTGTGACATTTCACGATGCTTCTTAATGACATAAATTCAATATGTTGTGACAATATATATGAAAATATAAAAATAATACATAAGAAACAAGCTGTGGCTAATATCTCCAGTTTAGTTCTTTACAGGCAATCTTAATGTCTCTTGTTTCGAAATCCCTGGTTTAAAAAAGCTGTGAAACATTAAGTGGTATGTCACATGGTTAAGGAAGCTGTGACACCCGTGCACTGGCCCAGTAATCAAGGAGCCTCAATCATCACCACTAGCACCAGTGGGGGACATGCACATTGGGAGGATGACAAGTACACACACAGTAAAGCACAATTTACCTTAAGAGCACACAGCAATCACAGTCAGTCTGGGGTTGGTTTCTCCCTCTTTCTCCAGATCCCCAATAAGACTCCCCACTGGCACAGCTATGGGGTTAAGATCTCAGCCAAGCGGTCAAGGCAAAACCTCCATCACCCTCTCTGTCATACCAGTGCTTTGTGTCCCTGTCCAAGTAGCTGACACACACACACACACACACACACACACACACACACACACACACACACACACACACACACACACACACACACACACACACACACACACACCAAGCAGGGCATCACTGCACAGGAAAGGGACACCCAGTGCTGCTCATGGGTCTAAGGGAACCCATGGTGGGCAGCCCAGACTGCCCCAACAGAGTCCGTAAGTAGCAGGGGAAGCCACTAATCCAGGCACACATCCAGGAATTAGGGTTACATGTTTTAAATGCAACCAGTGGGGCCATGTAGCATATAGATGTCCACAGAGGCAAGATGGAGAACAAAAGGTCAGGGATCCAGTAAGTGGGAATGACGAAATGGCAACAGTAGGTTGTCTTCAGACAACAAGGGTACCAAACTACCACAAGAGATTATAACCTATCTTAGTGAATGGGAAAGAGGCCATGGCTAAGAGAGCCACAGCATCTGACCTAACCATTGTGAAGCCTGCAATGGTTACAGAGGAGCACAAAAAAAACAGTAAAACTTTAACTTTAATGACATAAGTGTAGGAGAAATGTGTTGCATCCATAAACTTTAATGGATGCACCATTGTGCATACATGAAAGTCTATGGACTCAACACACATTACCCCAAGATAATGTCCCAGTAGTAGTTATCCATCTCTTTCAAATGTTGCATATCACTATCTTATGACCACTTTCTATGTGAGTAATTACCCAAGTTTTCTCACCCCCGCTTTCTTTAACTCATCAGCTATGCAATGCCTCTGTCTCCCTTTTCTAATTTTAACTATTACGTCTACCTACTGACTTCTATTTCAGATTCTTTACCTCAGTCTTATTTATTTCTAACATCTACACTGTAACCCTCCTTACCTATGTCTTATAAGGGGTCTACATACTTTACAAGAACAAAATGTCACTTACCCGAAACTCATAACACTGAGATGAAAAGGCCGACAGCACCAGCACATCACTGTCCCAGAACACCAACTTACCATTATAGGTAAGTAACTACTTGGCCATCCTAAACAAAAGCATAAACCAAAGAAAACCAAACCCACCCATAGGGTTAAGGGGCAAAGCTCAACAGGATGGCCAAGTGATTACTTACCTGGAGTGGAAAGTCGGTGTTCCAGGACATTGGTGTTGTGCAGTCGTAGTCCTTTTCATCGGGTTTTTGAAGGGGATCCCTTATAAGTCATATCTAATGTCTGCTTCAACCATATATTGCACATGCACTGTTTGCATACTAAATGTAGTATGTTTGGAGTATAATATCATGTATAATGCCCCCACAGAAGAAATTCCTATTTTATCTTTGTATGCTGCCACTACTGAACAATTATTTGTTTACATCTAAATGCCTTAACAACTAGCTGAGTAATGTATCTTTGAAAAAAAAAGTTTTTTTCATGAGTATCTTAAATGTGCTTGCCTGATCTTTTTTTCCTGGGCTTCTACTGAAAATAGGCTTTGCCCAGTTGGACTTTCCAAGTCAGCAAAAATAAATATACAACAAATAACTGTTCCCTTCCACATGTGTTGCACTCTGTCTCATAGTGATTACTAGTGTTTATGTAGGTGTGTCAGGGAGCATCAAGCAACTGGTTATTACTCCTTTCCTTATCAAGCGCCACGGTTCTGGAACCACTACTGAAGTGGCTGAGGGAATCATTTACTTTGTTCTGCTTCTACAAACATCTTAAGACCAACCTATAAGAACTGACAACTGGCAATCTGTATGGAGCAATACAAAGATATTATTTTAATTACTGTGGATCTTTATGCAGCAGAAACACTATTATACATTGCAATTTACATTTATTTGTATACTTTGCATTGCATTAGAGTAGTGCATACTAATGCATTTTACTATTTAATTATATTTATTATTTATTATCATTTTATTAGACATTTGTTTACCGGGAAACTCTAACTGGGCCAGAAAGTGCCTATTTTCAGAGGAGTCCGGGGGAGAAAAGCTCCACAACCACAATATTTCAAAAATCAAGTACAGATATTTTCAATCCCAAAGTATCATGTTACATTAGGAAACAGCAAATATAAATATTTTAAATTACTAAGTATCATATTACACTGCAAATCATGAGTGAACTGCATATTTATTTATTTTACTTGAAATGTGTTTTGTTCAGTTTTTAACTAGTGCTTTGTTATAAAACACTATGATAGCATTATGAAATTATAACTGAAGAAAACCAGGCACAGAAACACGAGTGGAAGCATAAAATGTTAAAAGTTTAATAAGGTAAGTGCTTTCACACCAAATACTAGTCCTTCTTCAGATCATATAAAAAACTACATCAGCAAACACTTTTAATTTTATAATGGAAACCCTGTCATTTGGACCTGGGTATTTATCAGCTTGTCATAAAATAATCCAATGTACTGAAAGGACGATGTCTCTTTAAATGATACAAGCTGTAGCTAAGTTTTTATCCTTCTCTGATGTTTATTGGCTGCTTTGAACTAGAGTGAATATATTAAAAGTGTTTGCTGATGTAGTTTTTTTATATGCTCTGAAGAAGCACTAGTATTTGGTGTGAATGCGCTTACCTTATTAAACTTTTAACATTTTATGCTTCCAGTCATGTTTCTGTGCCTTGTTTTCTTCAGTTACATTTGTTGTTGGCTTGCAGGCATATTTAATTCCTTGGGAATTTTCTTCTCTGTTTCTGACAATTATGAAATTGTGTTGAAAGAAAACCAGAAATTTTGACTGTGCTTAAATTTACAAATTGTGACCATTATTCCAGAGAACCTGAGATGAAGGAGATCTTCAAAACAGGACATATTGACATTTTTATCTCAGCACCATTAGGTGATGACCTTGGTCTGATATAATTACTTGCTGAATCTGAACTAGATCTTATATGGTTGTGTAAAAGTGAAGGTTCTAAAATACCCTTTGGTCATATATTATAAATTTATTGATAAGTACCAGGCAGCCTATCCAATTATCTATGTTTTCTTCAAAGATGGAAAGAGTGCTACACTGCCCGAAAAGTAGTGGAAGCTTGTTCCACAAATCAGATTACTTTGAGATATAAATCTATCATGGCAATATGTGTTATTTATCTGTTGATGAAGATTAGGTCCTTTAAATAGGCATTTGGAAAGCCATTTGTTATGTGAATGAACAGGAGCTCAAGGAGGGTTGGGTCTTTCATGGTTCAAAAGGTTAGACACAAATCATCACAGAGTAGTCTATAACAGGCCAAGTGTACATAGAAGACTGTCAGTCTGTCTTGGTAACTTAGGGTATCAAGGCTGTTAAGTTTTTTTCTTTTTTGGTTAGGAATTTCTGAAGTCTGTTAATTTGAATGATATGTTTCAACAAATAATTATTTTCAAGGATGGATCTGATAAGAGATGAGTAATGATCTAGAAGAACTGTCTTAAGAAATTAATTGAGCCAAGTAGAAAGATTTTTGAATTGCTATGGAGACATGAGAAAAAGATAAGTAATTATAAACAAAGATGCCCTTATGACATTGTCTGGAGGGGTGTGTCAGTTATGATGTAGAAACACTTTGCTTATCAAAATTAACTATGCAACATTTCTAACATATAGTGAGACCATTATCTTTGTACAAGTTGTTAGCATAGTCTAAGCTATTTTGAAACAACTAGGAGTCCGTGGAGGAACAATTAACACCAAATTTACAGCTGTACACAAACCTAGATAAGCAAATGCTGGGAGTGCTGGCTTGAAGGACTAAGAAATAAATGCCAAATAGGAAGAGTCCAAATACTGAGCCCTAATATTGTACACCACTGGCAACATTTTTTTTGCTCTCAGAAGTGGCATTTGTAACTCTAGCTACATAGGTTCTATGAGATAGCCAGTTCACTGATATTCACTGTCTAATATAAGAATTTATATTCATATCTGAAAGTCTGTCAACAATACCTTCATAATGAATAGTCACAAAGGCCTTGGCCAGGTTAAAATACATTCCACTCTGCTGTTTCAGTGAAATTTTCAAAGAAATTAATGAGGTTAAAGATGAAGTCTTCCTTAGGTTGGGAGGAAGGACTAAGATTTTCTATGTCCAGATTAATGCGATTTGAGGTAATGCATTCTATAGCTTTACATATGTGGCTAGTGAAACTAATGAGTACATAGTTGTCAGAGTTCTTGTTTGAGATACCCTTGTGTAATTACATTACAGTGGCTGTTTTCCAGGCTTTGGGAATGCAGCCAAAGAAGAGGTACAGAGTAAAAAGGTTAAGTAATGGTTCAGATAGGCTACATTTGGTGTTGATAATAAGGGAACCTGGATATATTATTAGTGGACATAGATGAGGTATTCTTATCTTTTGATATGGCTGAGACAACTTGCTCCATAGTAATTAAAGGGGGTGAGTAGGACTGTGGAATCTCTGAAATAGATATGACTGTGGGTAGATTAATATTTGCACTAAATTTCTCAACTAGAATATCATCCGTTTCCTGTAGGTCACAGTGGGCAGTATGGCCAAGCCATAAACATTCCTGGGGATTGTTCTTAACTTCCTTGCATAGAATTCAGCTGTGAGCTCCCTAGTGGTACCCTTAAGCTTTTTTCTAGTTTGCTTAAGTGTGCTTGCATGTTGAGTAAAATGGGAGCTGGTGAAAGGGAGGACTTGACACAGACAAGGTATAAAGAATGATGCAAAGGCAGAGGAATATAGGTTTATGGCATTGGGCAGGGTATGTGGTAGATGCTAGACAGGAGCAGAGACCAGCTCAGACTGATACTGATAAAACACACTGCTGTGGCTGATGTCATGCACATGCTGTGCTTCTGGTACCATGATTGTTGGGGCATTCTGATTGCACAACTCAATACCAGCACCAGGAGGCACTCCACAGTGGAGATGCATGTGTCTAGCTGTTGATGAATCTTTGATAATACCAGACTCTCCAACTGCCACTTGAAAACCATAGGAGACCCCCTCAGGGCCACTATCAGAACAGTAGCTCCTGTTCCCTCAGGAAGTGGCCATGGAGGCCTCCAGTTAGCTCTCCAGGTCACTTTCAGCAGGGTGATTTCTAATCCATTGATAACACGTAAGCTTGGTGACCACTGGTGAAGTGGCATGAGGACTGTTAGCCAGGAAAGGCTGAGATGACAGCCACAGCCACAAATGGGCCTGCAGTAAGAAGAAGAAGGGTGGGGGGCAAATCCCCCTACATTGGTGTGTTTAAATTGCTTCCATCTGTATTGAAGTTGTTGGTGGTTATTTTCCCGGAGTTAACTTGCAATGTTATGGGAGTTTGGCTTTCTGAAGTTTCAATGTTGTGGTCTCACTGTTGTGAACATCGACATTCTGGTAAGTCGACATTTTCAAGTAGATCCAGGAACACACCACAGTGGCATGATAATGTCATTTCCAGCTGTGGAGGAGTGCACTCCACATTATGTGCATCTACAGCAGGACATAACACAAAGGAAGCAATGGTCCCTGTATACACGATGAAGCATAACAACATGCACTCAGAGGACAAACAAGGTGAGCAAAGCAATGCAGGGGTTTAAAATACACTAATATGGGAAGGTGTGCTGAGATAATATGCCTGTTATTGCAGTTTATTTAGGAAAGGAAGGGAGATGGTCACAAAACATCAAAGAACAGGTATTTGTCCACCAAAGTGGGGTAGGGGTCAATGTGCATATATATGGGATGTCCACAGAAATCCATGAGTACTCACTGACTGACATGGATAACCCACAGGTGTACACTTCTGGCCAAGATCTTATGAGAGAGAGGTAATGGCTGGAAAAGTTCAACATCCAAGAGACAGACTTGTTACTGCAGACATCTGTGCACATAGCATGTACATCTCTGCCAAAGCTAAAATGTTCAAGGTTTTTTTGGGACCAGATATGGCAAGGACCGGTCCAGGATATCAATGATGTGGACTGCCATGATAGGACTCTACAATAAGTGTGACAAATGGTGACCAGTATGATGTCACATGCCATGAAAGGCTTAGATAGTACAAGGGATATGCTTACTATCACAGGTGGACAATCAACACAGAAGTGGCTCACATAGGTGGAGGAGGTCCTGGTGTCTCTGCCAGGGGAGAGAGAGTGAACACTCATATCCTGTGGGACCTGGATGTGCTTGGCAACAATTGGATATCAGCCTGTAGAACATTTACCAGGTTAGGAATAACTGTTACATCCCCTTATTGAATGGTGCACTGCATGTGAGGCGAAACTTACTAAGCAAGATACCTCTGCATATTTGTCATGCCTGCACCTTTGTTTTGAAATTGCAATGTCCTGCACAACAAAGTACGTAGGTGCCCATATGTCATTAACAGATTGTGTTATCTACCATTAAGGGTGCCATGCAGGAGAGTTTAGCCATATGTTTCATTGCTGCAATAGGTATTTTATATTCATAAATACAAAAATCCCAAAGCAGAGGAGAAAAGCGAACCAGTCCAACAGTAACTCACTGACAGTTTTATTCAAAATAAAAAGACGAAACACATGTAAAATTAAGCGCTTTCGCCTGGATAAATACCAGGCTTTTTCAAGATGATCTCAGCTTTGGGATTTTTGTATTTATTGGTTTAGAACTTTTTCTTAGTTTTCTTATTTTATATTCATGCTTTCACAAGTTCTTTTGGTGGAAGCCCTTATCCTATGCATATATTGATAATATGCATAGTGTGGGTATAACCAGACATGTGCCATGTACAATGAGATGTGATACAATTTATTTACCTTAGTTTATGGTTCTATAACATTGCATTGCTACTCAATGCCTTGTAATAATCTTGTAACATTGCTGTTTAATGTTAATTTATAATGAAAACTGTTTAATATATTAGAGCTTTTCTTCCCGGACCTCTGCTGAAAAGGGGCTCTTCAGCTCAGTTGGACAATCCCGGTCAACAAATGTAAAATAAATAAATAAATGAAAATGTAAAATAAATAAAAATAAATGAATGTTTTGTTAAATGGCTTTTATAAGATTGTTTAGTTAGCTAAATATTTGTTTAAGGTTAAGTGCAAATATATCTGATAAAACTTATCTGTTCAACAAAAGTGTTTGCATGCATATGCTAATTGCTATCATAATACTGTGCCAAGTCTGAAACCATGCTTGGTTTGAGAGTTTGAGTTGTGCAACACATTCTTCCACTTGCAGACTTTTAATGTATAACAGACATTTATGTAATTCATTTATTTACTTAAAAAAGAGAGTTATGGTACAAAATATATTCTTTGGTAAGCTTATTGTAAGTATGGGCATTCTTCACTGTCTTGCTGTACACTGCATATTTTTAGGAGAGGTCAACCAAAATGCTGCTGAATTGGGTACTAATTGTGCTGCATAGTTTCATATTGCGAGTTGCAGAAATGCCATAGCACCTGCAATTTTGTTGAGGCTGCTTAGTATGTGGCTATAATGATTGCCCCCAAATGTAGTGCTTTTCCTTACAAATGTTATACCAAAGGGAACTGATATTTGAATATTTGGTTATTCTGCTTATACTCACACTGCCACTTACTGAAATGAATCATACTTATTTATCAGGATCTGCAAAATGATAACCACAGTAGCATCAGCAGCAGAGAAAAGAAGACCCAGTTTGGCTACCATGTTCCACTGAGAAATTTCTCTTTCATTCATTATCTATGTGACAATAGGAGGTACTGCCAGACATGACAGGAGAAGTAGGCCAGTAAATGTATGACTTGTGCCAACACAGCTAGCTGGAATTTTGTAAATAATTATATGCCATTTGTACACCAAACTGATTTGTACAGATGCTTGTGCTGAAAATGTATTTGTGAGGTTTGCTTGCATTAAAATGTATCAACTGTGCACCCTGCTGAAATGAAAATAAATGTACATGTATTACTGTGACTAAATTAAATGTATATTTCAATAGGGGGATACTGGTACAGCAAGGGTTAACCAGCTAGCTTATTTAAAAAAAAAATAAGGGAAATGTAAATGAGCTGTTAAACCAGTAAAATGGGACCCCACAGTGCTGAATAGGACCAGCGATGTTAGGTCTAGAAGAAGCCTTTGTTCGTTAGCTCAATAAAAAGTGGGGAAGCCCCAGTCACTGCCATAAACATTTAGGATGTTAGCCCCAGGCACTGCCATAAACATTTAGGATGTTTATTGTAGCTGTCTATGCTAAATTGCTGTCTCAGCTTCAAAGGGGGCTACTGTGAGAACATAAAGTCAGGTGACCAGATGAGGTCATTCTGCAAGTCATATTGAGTATTATATTTTACAGGGAGTAATCTCTGAGGATGGAGTATTCTCTTTGGGAGCCTGACTAGAAAGACTGCTCATGTATTTCATCTTGTTTTGTCTAAGTAAGTTATTAGGGAGCAGTAATGTCTTTAGATTCAGTCAGGAAAATATACTGAAGTTTAGTTTAGATATTGTTTTTCTTTATTTGTCTGAATCTATCCATCAATGTTCTTTTCCATATTTCCTGTGATCTGAACTCTGTGGTTTACTGTGAATATATATTCAGTATTTCCATGCTCTTTTATTATTTATTATTAAATATATTTAAAACTTTTATTGTGGCTGGTCTTTGTATAAAGTATTTAACTTTTGAGAGTGTTATATTTATTTGGTGATACTGTGTGGACCCATCCAAAAGGTCTAGCCATCTTGGTCAACTACTACCATTTATATTAGTATTAATATTACACAATATAATTGGACACCCTTTGTTAAGGGACTTAGAGTAGCTGATTGTGGTATCTGGTGGCAGTGATAATTACCTTATACTCTGTGCAGAAGGGGGCCCAGCAGGTAAATCTGTGCTAGCCTACCCCAGGTGTGTGTATGTGTATGTGTGTGTGTATATGAAGAATCAAATATTTCAGCGTGTCTGTGTGTCAGCTACTTGGGGCAAAGACATGAAGCACTGGGTTTACAGATAGGGTGCTGGAGGACTTGGCTTGGGGATTCAGCTGAGGACATAACCCTACAGATCTGCCAGTGGGGAGTCTTATTGGGGACCCGGAGGGAGACAGATATAGAGGTGTCCAGACCCTGGAGTGAGTGTGTTTCCTGAGTGCTCTTAAGGGAAATTGTGCTTGATGCAGAAAGGTCTGCATCTAGAAATATTGACTGTATCCATTTATATTCCAAGTGTATGTCCCTCTCCAGTGTCAATGGTGAGGATTCAGGCTTCTTGATTAGTGGCCCAGCATGGGGACATCACTTATTGGTTGACAGTAGTGGGTCCATCATACGTCACATATTGGTTGGCAGTGGGGAGACCATCACTCATCACAACCTGAAAGAAAGGAGAGTTCAGCATAAGCAGGACATTCTTTTGTTGTATTTACGATACAATGTGCCATTTGTGAAACCAGCACCAGGGAAGAAACAACTTGCTTGAAATGTGAAGTTACACCCTTAGATTTTTTAACAGTATCAGCAGTTGGGTAGAAAACCTGCTAACTGTTCATGCAGAAAATGTGACCTGTGACTTGGAAGAATCAGTGAACATTTTATGTAAGGATCTAGGAACTTGGTGGAACTTGCTAAGGGATGAGTTAGTACAGTGCAATGCAGCATGGCTCTGTGCAATCCATTTTACCACTATTGTCAGTAAGTAAACATAAAAGAAAATATACATCTATAAATTCCATACTCTCCACAACAGAAACAGAATAAATTGCATCTAGTTGACATTCTCCATGTTTTAAGATGCACTGTTTTATTCTGTTTGCAATGTATTTGGACATTCTAACCACCTCTTTTGGATGGGCAAATACAGAGTGAGTAGTGAGAGATGTCCAAGGCTGTTAACTGCCAAGACAGAGTGCCAGAACAGACAACATGCATAATAAAGTGGAAGGAACTATAGATTAGACTGAAAACAGGCCACAATATGGATGAAAAGAGACAGGCAGTAATAGAAAAAAGAAGTAACTTAATGGCATGATGTTTTGAAGATTGTCTTAGTTGCTTTGAAGTAACTGGTTGAAAGGAACATCTGTGGCAAAACTGATGCAATGCATATTCATATCAATGACAATTTTTTGGAGTTAGGTACAACTGTTGTCATGTTTTGACCCTATAATGGCTGAACATGTGCACTGGATTGAGAATAAAGAAATAATGAACCACTACTACTGGAAGGAAATTCAGAATGAAATCATCCAGATGTTTCAAAAGCTATTTCAAGAATTATTGTAGGAAAAGTAACAGATGGCTGGTATTTTTATGTTTTTGTGATTGCATCCCAGACATCAATTAAGAAAAGATATCTTTTTCGTTTGGTTTGCGAATGTGATGTTTCAGGCCCTATATACACAACTGAGGACCATTTCCTTGGATTTTCCTGAAAAAGATATGACTGGAGCAGAACTGACCTGAGTCAGTTCCTGAGACTCTGGACCAACACAAACTAGCAGTTTACAATGGTTACTCTCTCCTGTCCACAATCTTTTCATCTCTGAGATGTTTCTTCATATTTCGTCCTTTAAAGCTTTTTCATAATTTGAATCCTTATTTAAAATAGCCTGCAGCTGCATTCTCCACTGTGCATGATCGTATAGTTGTCTCACAGAAAGTTTTATCATGAAAAAACAATCTCAGGATCTCAGTAAAAAAGTTTATGTAGTTATATATGGGCACATTTATTTATTTATTTGCAGTACTGTTTAGAAATATCTAATGTGCACTTGAAATTATGGATATATATTTTGGTGGTTTATGTAAGCCTCCTGCCACAGACCAAGATCTGCAGACCTATTAGTTTTTAGCACTGACATGTGCTTTACTACTTGAAGCAATTATTTTATTTACTTTGTTCTTCATTGTTTGTTTTACTGCAGTGCTGAAGTGGGATGTTGAGGGAGGACTAAGGATGCTTATGTGAGTCTTGGTTACATACCAGCACTGTGGCCAATATTCAGTTTAATTTGGGTGTTGGTTGCACTATGAATGATGGTCACCATCTACAATGGGATACTGGTTAAGGATCATATGTCAAAGGGCAGCTGCTCATAGGTTAATTCTAGGCTAACCTCAAGGGCCTTTTTAAGCCTAGCCATGTATCCCTAATCTCTTACACGTTCTTGTACCCTTGATAAGTGTCAGCAGGGGCTTGGGAGATGGAGATGAAACATTTACAGGCTGCCTGTGTCCATAAGAGACATAGGTGCCAAACCAGGGATGAATTTCCTGTTCTCCATCCAATTCTCCAAGTTACACTTAAATTGGGTTAGGGAGGAACTCTGCTTCACGTGGACAGGGAGTCTGTTCCAGAAGAGGTAGTCTCTGGGATACATATCCGTCTGTTCAGCAGGTTCTGTTTATGTCGCAGGCAAGATTTAAGTGTTTCAGAATGGGTAATTCTGGCGTTGTTTGTTTTGCAGATAAGCAGGAGGTCCATCAATGAGGGGTCTGCCAGTGCCTTGCATGCCAGACCTAGATCTCCCCTCAATGACCTGTAGAAAACAGAATACAGGGTAGGTCTTTGAGGTGTTCTGCATAGCAGATGTTACTTACACGCTTTATTTTTTTAGTGAGGAACCTCTGTGGACGTTGGAATTGTTGGATGCACCTGGTTAGGTACATACCAAAGGGATCTTTGTATGCAATGATAGGTCTGATGAATTTTGAATACAATGGAACAATGACCTCCTTGGACCTAGATGCTATACCTTTGTTTATAAGTTGTACAACATAGAATGATTTCCTCACTACTGTAGACGTGATGGTCAAAGGCTAGATTACTGTCTATGAGTATCTGCAAGTCCCTAACTGTTGTGTCAACTCTTAGGGGTGTATTGTCAATATGATAGGTACCAGGGGTAGATGACTTCCTGAAGGACACTATTATGCATTTCTTGACATTTAGTTTTAGTCCATGTCTCTGACATAAGTTATTTGTCCATGCCAGCAGCTTGCTGGGTTTGTTTATTTTGATTTTTAAAGAAGGATGTAGAGGTTACAATACACCATTTGGCAAATGTGGAGATGGTACACTGAAAAAAAAAGAGAGCTCTCTTGCATTAGCATACCTCTCTCATCACCTGTTTTAAGGACCTCTGCAGCACGTAGCACAAAACTAATTCTCTATCCAAAGGAGAATTAAAAATTTCATTTTTTGACATCTACAGATGGTTTTGACAGCACAATCAAGCAAGCCTCCTCATAACAGTTCCAGTTGCAGCAGCCCTTGTAGTGTCACCAGCAGAACCATAAGCACATTTCAAACAGTTTGTAAAAACTTTTGACACCAAAGCAATGAAATTACACATACCATATTTTTCCATGGAAGAATAAACAGATAGCATAATATCCCTCATACTCTCAAAGAAGGCAAGCATAAACATATGATTTTGACAGTGTAGAATTCTAAAAGCAGGACTTGCAGAAGAATACACTTTTAGCCAAATCCATCAAAAGCCATCCTTTTCAGAAAGAGAAGGATTGGTATTAGCCAACTGTATAGTAGCAGCTGAGTAATAGCTGTTGGGTTGGATCTGGGATGAGTGTATAAAAACTTATAAGACTGAAGAACTTACTGAGGGCAGCATGCTGGCTGTCAAGCAAGTTACAGGTTGTGACAAAAGCATCTGCCAGTGTTGAAAGAACAAGAGGAATTGGTGTAGGTTCTGGAAATTCCAGTTGTAATAAATCATAACACTTCTTCAGAGACTGTGGACTATCATTATGCTCCCACTGAGACAAATGATTCACTCTAGAAATAGTTTCAGAGAAAGGATCCTTCAAATGGACTGGCCGAAGCCATACTCTCCACAGAATCTGAATCCAAAGTCTGAGGAGACAAAACAGAATCTGTCCCTTCACAAGCATCTTGTGGTTCAGAAACTTGTACTTCTTCACAGATGGAAGAATCTCTTTTTCTTTTGCTAGAAATAGCTAAACTGGAGGGTCAAGAGCCTGAACTAAACCATGAGTTAAGCCAAATAAATCACTCCTGTCTAAAGTGACTGAGACAGGAGAAGAAATATATCAAAGTTATTGCTTCTTTTTGACAGGAATGTTAAAATAAGTAGACCCACTTTGTCAGAAAAAAAACCCTCGATGGGATAGGCACAGCATTCTGACTAGGCAGACTGAAAATTCATCACCCTTCATCCCAGGACCATTTAGAGTGGCTCTTCCGTGCCCAACAAAGGCTATCTATTCTCTAGTTCATGTTGGCTGTAGGGCTACACTAGAGAGAGCTAGGGAAGAAGATGAAGAGTTTGAGGAACAGGTAATGGCCACAGCAGAGTCACTCATCTGGAGCTGTGGCATATTGACAGCTTATTGTGGTGGCAAAGGCTGTTTAGTAATTTTCTAATTTTTGTGGCTTGAAGGAGGAAGAACTGAGGAACCAAAAAGTTCTTCCATGCGTCAGTAGTAAAACATGCCTGATTCCCAGGAATCCTGGTAGTAGTGGTCAGTGAATCTGATAGTAAAAACATAACTTTTTACTCATAAAAACAATAGAAGCACTTTAAACAGTTCCCCAGCCAAAGTAAAATAACACAAAAGTTTTGAATTTCAAATATATTTTGACAACTTTTTACCACAAAAGTAAAAAAAAAGATGGTCAGTTTTAAAAGTAATTAAAAGTGAAATGACAGTCAATAAAAAACACTTTTCCATAGCTTTAAAATGCATGTTTTACAGAAAAGTACAATTTCTTTCAAAAAAGGTAATGTGGAAGTTCCTGTCCCAAAGGGAACTTATCTGCCCAGTAATGGAACTCTATTAGCTGACCGTCGATGGTTGAAAAACAGCAAGAGGTGCATTCTTAAGCAGCAGGAAAGTCCTAAAGGAAGTGGTGCCCAAGCCTGACTTTTTGGTCAGGTCTTTTGGTGTGTGGAAGGTATGCTGAAGTTTGGAAGCTGGCTGGCTGTTACATCCTTAGCAAGAGATAATCCACACAGCTAAAGCTATGCAGCAGTGATCCATATAATGGACATCAGCAGAATAACTGAATGGGACAATGAAGAGTATAAGGTGGCAGGTAGCATGACTGCTGAATGTGATGAAGAGGAGGAGCAGGTGGCAGGATCATATGTTCATAGGTTCATAGGTTGGTAGGTTGGTACTAAGCTATCAGTCCTAGGGCCTATACAAGTCTAGCCATAACAGTTCCCTGGCTATTTTTTCCACACTATTTACTTCACTTGATAGGATGATGAGGGACAGCTTGATCATGGGGTTTAATGACAAGCAGAGAGACACTGCACCTGACATAAGAGGATTGGCATGAAATGGTGGACATGGTGTAGAGCCTGCTGGACATTGAACATAAATTTAACCACTGACCACTAATGCTAAGCATGTGTGTGAATGTGTATTTTTTTTGTGTGTGTCTGTGTGTGCATGTGTGTGTGACTGTGTGCATGTAAATGTCTATGTATATTGTGTGTGTGTGTGTGTGTGTGTGTGTGTGTGTGTGTGTGTGTGTGTGTGTGTATGTGTGTGTGTGCTTAATGTTGCTCTTTATGTTATACATTGTTTAATGTTGTGGAAAGAATCAAATTCTTAATATTAGTTACGTGGATATAAATGCATATTTTATTTCACTGAGGTTTCCAGTAAAGTACTAACATGAATTTTGGTTTATTATATGTAATAAAAATATACATCTGCACATTTGTATTAAAACTGTTATGATACTAGATAGTCTGTTGCAGTGAATTTTGTTTAAATAAGCAGACAGTACAAACAGTGCATGTTGCTTTAAATAATGTGGTCAAGTAGCAGTTAACTGGTACTGGGATATTTTATAAATACTTAGGCTGGTGTTACTGATAGTCATTGGAAAAACTTGTCTGAGGTACTGGAGTCTGTAGCAGTTTGATGCAAATCTCTCAACCTCTTAAAGCAAGGAATCTGGACAAAGCCATAAATAATGAGGGGCGGGGGCAAAGGCACACAAATAGGGACACTTTTAAAGTATTGCTCTTACAAACATAGAAATGTGATAAAATTACAGATTTTGCATTAGCATAAATTTCCTGAAGGGAATGAAGTCTGAAACTTAAATATCTGTCATTATTTTCTGATTTCAAACCTCAGTGATTGCCAGAAAACCACAAATGTTATGAGAAACAGACCAAACATCTTCTTCTTTCTGCTTTTCCCGGTTAGGGGTCGCCACAGTGGATCATCTGTCCGCTCATGATTGGCAGTAGAGTTTTACGGTGTCAAGTTGCCAGTCTGGCACCCAACCTTCCACAGAAGGCACACACACGCACACACTCACACCTAGGGCCAATTTAGAGTGTCCAATCCACCTACTGCAAGTCTTTGGGATGTGGGAGGAAACCAGAGCACCTGGAGGAAACCCACATGACCACAGGGAGGACATGCAGACTCTGCACAGAAGGCACCCCAGCCAAGAATCAAACCAGAGAACCTCTTGCTGTGAGGCGGCAACGCTAACCACATATGAGGTAAAAATCTGAACATACTGCAAAAATCTTTGCAGTTGAGAGGTATGGACTTTGAAGATAAATTGCTGCTTAAATTTGTTCTCTTTGCTGTTGCCTCGTGGTACATCATGTACGCCATGATACTTTTTAAATAATTTATCAGCTTTGTGCAATGAGCTGTACTAAAATTTAAATTAAAAAAAGGTCTGGAATAGATACAATGTTTTTAGATTATTAAGTTATACAGTTTTTAAATAGCTTCCTTTTTTTCAAACTGTTTGGGACTGGATAAATGTATTTTTTCTTCAGACTGTCATTTCTGGATTTTTCCAATATTGGAAAGGTATGCTATCCAGAAACAGGCAAACACCTGGAGTGGAGGATGCATACTTGGAGGTGGCGGCCTCTACATTATGGATATTTTTGCACTATTTGTCCTCACTGCCTGAAAATGTTTTGCCACCTCATGGCCAATTTTCCCACTTGTTCCCCATCACTGGGGTAAGGGTTGGCCAGGAGGGAATATAATTCAGACAGTCACCAGGGTTGGTTTGAGGATTTTATCTTAGCCTTACATTTTCCCACACAGATACCTAGCTTACAGAGCCAAAAAGGGGCATGTAATGCACTGTCAGCACTGGTTGTCTCTCACTTCGTCAATGGATGTTGACAACAAGCTGACCTGCCCTGTCCCCTCAAACATGAGAAGAGGTTTTCCTGGTCTCCACTGGTGAAATCTCACTTCTCTATGTGCTTGTAGGTGCCAGCTACCTCCACCTTATAAGAGACAAGAAAACCACACCCCTTCAATCCTGTCCCTCACCACCTGTCTCCTCCAGTGGTAGGACTCACCTGGGCCATAATAGCAGCTCCATTCCTCTGCACCCTGAAGCCAGGCTTGATATTCTGGACATTGGTGTACACTTTCATAAATACTGGCTTTGCTCCTGCTGACACTTAGTACTTAACAGGTATATCTGTCATGGCTTAGTGATAAATCACTTTGTGTATGGTGTGCATGGTCCTGGGTTCGAGCCTTGCAGATACTGTTTATTTTGGGTTGGGAGGGTGGCCTAATGGTTAAGGTGTTTGTCTTACAAACACAAGCTGCAGGGTTTGAGTCTCACAAGGGATAACTGGCTAGGATTAAAATGGCTCACAAGGGTAGTTAGCCTAGTACTAATCTATGAACCTCTATGAACCTATAACTGATTGCTTTGTAATGGAATGATAAACAATGAAGTAAGATAATGAGAGCTTAGAAGTCTTGTATCTGGTATACAAGTATCCTACAGCCCAATACTGATGGATTTACTGCACATCAGCAAGTCAAACAGCATCAGAAGTACTCAGAATAGGGATCTAAACCTCTTCTGTAACATCAGCAGAATGGTTTGTTTGGACAGGTGTATCTTACAGAGGATACAGCTGCTCTGGAACAGACTCTATTCATGTAAAACATCCCTATCCATATTCAAGCACAGTTTGGATTTATGAATGGGAAACAGAAAATGTACCCTAGGACAGCCTTCTGTACTACTAATGGACAGAGGTAGCTCTTGAATGCTTTATTCCATGCATGTCTCCCCATGTTATCAAATTATCTTTGGTGTGATCCCAGTTATTCTCACTAGGAGTAATATATAGTTACCAACCACGGGATGGGTAAGGTCAGTTTAACTCCAAATGGCGTAGGTTAATTCAAGCACAAAAAGGGAAACTGGCCAGGCTTAAAATGGCCTGCAAGAGCAGATCGCCTAATACTTACCTATGAACCTATGATTAGCTATTTTATACGATATCAGTTTGGCAATTAAAATCACTATGCATAAAGGTAATTTAGTGTTGATTTAGAGAATTAGGACACAATTTATAAGTAGGGATACAACAAAGTAGAGGCAAAAAACTGCACAAACACTCACTTAACACCAGGCAGAATCCAGAAGTAGGAGCCCCCAAATACCAAATGGAGCTACACAGATAAAAAAACACTTTAATAAGTCACAAATATAACAATTGTTGGTCATACAGAAATAAAAAATGTTAAACACTTCCTTCCTAAACAAATATAACTTTGGACTTCATCAAAACAAAATTCAAAATGAAGGGAGGGTTTAAATAGGAGCAGATCACAAAATGGAGGCTAAATTTAAAGCTGTAAAGACCCTAATTCAAGCTTACATAGAATATATAGATGCTGTCACAAAACAACATGTAAAGCTGTTCCTTTGAGCTCAAATTAAACAGTTTTGTAGTGCATTTAAATAGAAAAGATGTAACATAACATTCAAATTGAAAAGTATATTAATAAATAAATATGAATTCAAATAAACATAACACTTGAATATATATATATAAACATGTACTATCCATGCTTTACTTCTTTCTCAAATAAAAAATATATCACATACTCTTCTGATGTTAGTAGTATATGTGACATTGTTAAAAGGAACTGGGGCATTTTGGATACCGTAGATGAATTAAGAAATGCCATAGACACTGTTCCACACTTTTCTTTTAAAAATAACAAATCTTTGAAAAGGCATTGTGCTATAATACTTCTGCTTTTAACAAGGTTTTACAGTCAGAGATGTATGGCACTTTTAAATGCAGGAATTGCACAGCCTGCAAGTTTATACACTCCAATCCTACTTACATACACCCTAACATGCACTTCAAAATAGATACAAACTTTTATGCTGATTGCAGGGCTAAGAACATGGTTTAGTTTAGTTACTGCACTGTTTGTCATGCTTTTTATGTAGGCTTGAGTAGTAGACAACTCAAAGACAGGGTGTTGGAACATCAGAGAGACATTAGAAACAGGAAAGACATTAATGCTCTTGCTAAGCATATTATGTGCCATGGAGAGGAACATAATTTTAAATTTCTTGTGCTAGAGATCATTCCTGAGAGTCTAAGAGGGGGAGACCTTAGGAATGGCACAGAATCTGCAGAGCAAAAATGGATTCTGTCTCTTAATACTGATAGACACCAGGTCTTAATGAAGTTGTCTCTCTTAAGCCTTTTTTAAAAACTAGACCTCTCAAACACTAAGTATAGGAATGCTTTTATATATATATTTTTATAGGTTTCATTTGCCTATTTTTCATTTGTGGCATTTTTATTTCAGATGATTGATGCTTTTATTAGTGCCTTAATTGACTAATTAACTTATGCTATTTAAGTGCTTTTGTTACTAGTTGAGAACAGGCTGATGAAGCGGTGAGAGCACACCGTGAAAGCGCTTACTCTCTTTTGTGTGCATTAAAGTTTTTTGTTTTACCTTCAGCTGTGTTAGTTTTGGTACTTTTTTGTTTTTTAGTAGTTTCTTGTTATTGTACCATTCTATTTTTATTCTCAGCATACTTTTTACGCTATTTGTACCCTCACTCTCTCTCCTTCTTTCTATGGACAAAGAAATATGCTTGATTTATCATAGCTGGACTTCTGGAAAGAATGCTTTCTGAATAATTGGGCTCTAATTGTCCTGTTGTTCTTAGCTTTAGGCCTCAACAAACTGGAACTAATAGGGAATGTTGTTCTGGTTTGCCTAGACAGAAGTCTCCGAGCAGGTGAGCCAAGTACATTGTCACGGGGTATGTTTCTGAGATTAAGTAAATTAAAAAAAAAAACAGTGGTATTATCATGCTTTGACCTCACAAGTAATTGCTTTGCACTCTGTACTGCATTTCTACTTAAGGTCTTCAAATGCCTTCTGGTGATGTTCCAACCAAGACCATATAACATTTATGCGCGTCATGTCTCTCAAAGGTGCTGTCAACTCACTGAAGTCTGGTATAAACTTGCCTAAATAGTTGACCATACCAAAAACATGTTGTAGAGCCTGAAAATGATCAGGTGCCGGCATCTCAAGAATGGCTTTTTGCTTAGACGGGTCTGGTTGCAAGCCAGTGCTAGTGAGCAAATGACCTACATATGTAATTTCTGGCAGTCTGAATTTGCACTTCAGAGGACTGAGCTTTAAGTTCATTTCACGTGATCTGTCTAGAACTTTCTTAAGGTTTCTGTCATGCTCTGCTTTACCATTGCCTCCAACCAATAAATCATCTACTGTTTTAACACAAGGATAACCTGAAAAATGTGCTCCACTGCACGATGAAAGACTTCACTTGCAGAATTTATTCCAAATGGCATCCTGATGAATCTATATCTGCCAAATGGGGTACTGAAAGTAGTCAATAATGAGGATTTGTGATTAGGCATCACTTGCCAAAATGAACTTTTTGCATCCAATACAGAAAAAACAGTGGCATTTGGTATTAGGGCTGTGACTTCCTCAACGGTATGCATTGGATGATGCAGTCCCTTTAATGCTTTGTTCAAATATTCTGATTTCATCTGAGCCTTTTTTTGTGGGCTACTACCATGGACGAGACCCATTCAATTGGTTCTGTAACTGGACAAATTATAACTTGCTGCACCATTTTATCCAGCAGAGCTTTAACTTTATCCTGCATAGCTATCAGAACTTTTCTTGCTGGTCTGACTACTGGACTGACCTCTGGGTTTAACTTCATAGAATGCACAGCTGGAAGTTTGCCCGACTTGTCATTGAAAACATCAGCATACTCTGAGAAAATAGCTTCAGTAAAATTGTAACTAGGATATGTGCTTATATGATGAACTTCTTTGGTAAAAGAAAGTAAGTTCACTCTCAAGCTGTCTATGAGACCCAGTTATGACTGCACAGGTCCTTGGACTACATAGAATAATAAGTTGTAACAGTTCCTAGCCAAATGCACTTTCGCTAAAGAAAAAAAAACATGCAGTTTGCATTTACCCTTACTTATACTTACCATTAGTTGTACATCAATGTATACTGTTGATGTACAACTAAGAAAACTCCTGTTGAGATCGTAGTACAGTGGGGATAAGTGAATATTCCCTTTTCCCCACTCTAGTGTGATCTCGGAGTGAGAATAATAAAATAGGCAGGTGTGGTGGGTGCAGGGGGTCTTGCCCCTTGCATAATACTGTTTAGTTTGCTATGTTTTTTTTTTACATTTTACTGTTTTTGTTCCATGAAACTGTATTTCCAATATATATATGTGTGTGTGTGTGTGTGTGTGTGTGTGTGTGTGTGTGTGTGTGTCTGCTCTGTGCTGCAGTGACACTCAATCAACACACACACACACACACACACACACACACACACACACACACACACACACACACACACACACACACACACACACACACACACACATATACATATATTTTTGCTGTGGACCACCCCTTTCAGCTCCTCACCATTGTAAGCAGTATTCCCATACCCCTAATTCCTATATATGTGCTTCCAGTGATTGGTGAAAGTAATCACGCGTTGTTGTGGAAGTTGCAAAGGCTGCATCTGCAGATGGGTATTTTGGAGGTTCATCTGTGGCTAGAACTCACTGATATACCTTTAGTTATCCAAACTCTTCCACTAGCTGCTATTTGGATATTGTGACTTTGTGACTGTGAGTCGGGGTTTCAGTATGTTTGATAAAACATGATTTGATGTTGCCAGTGTACTGTAACTTCACATGTAAATGTTCCTTTTTTTGGTTTTGTCACTTTAAATTTCTACTTCATTTTTCTTTCGAATGGTAGGTCAATTAAGTTAATTAATTCCATATGTTGACTCTCTCAGTATGCAATTTCAAATAATGTGTGCTTGAATGCTGATATCAGTAATTGCAGAATAAGTAAAAATTAAATCATAAATCTTGGTCAGACTGCAAAGACCTTTACAGATTCTTGGTAGGAATATTTTGTTCCTGAAAACTGTGACCGTTGATTTTTGATAACCATTATGATTGCATTACCATAATTGGCCACCATATCACTACCATTCAGGAAATCTTTACCTTTTATATCACGGTATTTTTGCCTGTCTGATTTTGGTAAAAGCAAATTAGAGATGTTTTGCTCTTATAGTATTATTGTTCATGTATCTAGGATTTCCAAGAAGCATATCTGGCTGCATATCATGAAAATGTTTATTAAGCTACGTTCCAAAGTTAGAGCACTTTCTTCAGTGTCCTAAGGCACACAGAGAGAAAAAAAAAGCAAAGACCTAAGTTCCAAAGATGGAGCCTTCACTGCATCATTTTCATACCACATCATTAGAGCATGAAACTGTGGTTAAATTTGAAGTAATTATGTGGTAAGACACATTTCAGACTTTCATCAGTAAGCACATGGGAAATTATCCCTGAAAGTATTTCAGTTCACAGAATGTTTCAGGCTGTCACACCTCTGTCATGCCTGTTTTGAGACATTACTGTGACTTTTTATTGAACCTAAACACGACTATCTAGGATAGCTCAGAAATGTCTGGAACTTGTTATAAACAGCTTTTCCAGTGAGACCTTTTTTTTCTGGCAGTCTCAATAATTTGAATGTTAGAGCACTATGTTTTCAGCAGTATATTATTATTCTTCATTACTCTCGTGATAATAACCTTAACCCACACAGTGCAAATGTCACAACCATATACAGCTTTGTCCTACAATCCCAGGCACGGCACTTGAAGAGATTGCCAGAAAAGAAGCCCATTATTAGATAGGACCTCACTTATTCAAAACAATTCTGTGCATTACACTTTTTTAATTTGCATTTAATCGTGATTCCTCCTTGTATAATCAATGAATGTTGAATTGCTGCAGCCTTTCTTCATTGTTTAGGTTCTTCAGTACTACTTACATTAAGTCTTCATACAAAAGGAATGGGGTGAAGCCCTTTATATATCCTAACCTGCTACATTGACAGGACATGCTGGAGAGACAGATATGTCTCCCAAACATTTCCAGTCCTCTGTAACAAACTCCCAATTCATGTAAAAAAGAGCTCCTAAATGGCCCTATTTAAGTGTAACTTAGACAACTGGATGGGAGACCATAAATTTACCCCGGGGGTGTCACCTATGTCCCTCTTGGATAACAGCAGTCGGTGCTGATTATATACTTGTTCTGCAAATATAGACCTTACAACTTGGTCAATAAGTGAACCAGGGTATAACATGCTAGGCTTATAAAGGCCCAAGGCCCAATAGCCTAGTAACCACCTATGAACCTATGAATCTTATAATTTACAGGGGGCATCAGTTAAGGTGGTGTATGAGGCAAGATCTTACTCCAGCTGACACTTCAATAACTTGATATAGCTTTATTCCCTCTTAAACAGTTTGAGTCCAGCCTTTATCTTAGGATAAAATCTGAAATGTTAGGTATCACCTTTATGAGAAGCAGAGTTTGCAATACAGACTTGTTTGCCCCTGAACTCCTGCTGGGGGAGGGTTGAGCTGGTAGCCAGGTTATTGGTGGTTACTATGACAGCTAGAGAAAAGTGGGAAAGGGGAATGATTAAAGGCAGGAAACTGGATAGGTGATAGAAGTAAGGTCTTTAAAGTTAAAGAAGGGACAGGTAACTTGATATATATCAGCAGTTTTGGGAAACTTTGGCCTCTTTGACACTGAGGCTAGGAGTTCATCAGTTTTGCACTTATTCACAGAGTCCTTAGAGAACAGCAGGCTGGTTTCATGTTCCGGTCCTTGATGAGTAAGTCCAGTATTCTTTAATTATTAAGTGGTAGGTATATACTACTGTACCTGCTGATAGTGAATAATATGGATATATTACTGTGTAGATACAGGGATCAGGTATATATATCATATGATATCTATTGAGGTATCATATAATATCTAGATCTATCTATCTATCTATCTATCTATCTATCTATCTATCTATCTATCTATCTATCTATCTATCTATCTATCTATCTATCTCACTGTAATGAAATAGCCTTCAATGGTTCAGCTGGTATAGTAGGTCTTGAGTTGACTACCTGAGGACTGCCTTTATCCATCAATGATTTGCAAGTACTTTGGTAGCTGGCTGTGGGAAATCAGCAACTGAAGTAGCTTGCATGGGTTGTTAGGTCTTCATAGGAGTGGATATGTTTAATGCAGTCCTCTTTCTGGGAGACTGCAGTTCTCCTTTCATCAACCCTGCAACTCAATAAGTCTGTGGCCTATAATGCAACACCATCTGGTGAATCTGAGCTAAGCGCATGCCTCTTGCTTGTCCAGATTTCAAGGAAGGGTCAGGTTTTGCCAGATGGGTTGGTTTAGTATTCTTTCCTACGGTTACTAGTGAGGTGTCTTCTCCCATGCTGTCTATACATGGGTTGTAAGTTTTGCTAATACTGTTATTTTCGTACGATTGTAAAAGGTTTGATGTATGTTTAGGAAAGTCTGGTTGCCCAGTCTATGCTGGTGTTATCATTTGTGTTGAGCATGGGGGTTCAGGGACAAAACTGCCATGGACTTATTCAACATTAAATTGCCACATAGAACTCATTCTTTCTCAATCTAGTTGGATATAAATTAAATGTAATTTGCACATTCCTTTCCTCCATCAATGTGAATTGTCACCTTGATCTTGTGCTGATAAACTGGTTCACCTTTAGCTGCTCTTGTTACAGTATGCACTCACCTCCTGATATATAAAAATACAGTAACAATTGTATTTAAAATGAGCTTCATAACTGCAGAGGTTGGATTCGTTAATTTCACTTTTACTTGTGGTTGAGTTTCTTCTGGGAAGCAAGTATTGTAGATGTGTCTTCTGATGCAGCGTTATTGTTATTTTTCAAAGTGCACCTTGTCACCACAATAAACAGGACATGCTGGAGGGATAGAGTCCTGTCCCAGAGACTTTCCATACTCTGGAACAGGCTACCCATCTATGTCAAGCAAAGTTCTTCATTAGCACTCTTCAAAAAAAATCTCAATGAGTGTATGGGAAATAGGAAATACACCCTGGGGATCACTTCTGTGTGTCTGCTCGACAGTGGCACAGGAAAATAATTTTCTTGGGTGGTGTAAGCTAGGGAACCTTGTTGGCTAGGCTTATGTAGGTCCTTGGGCCGATAGCCTAGTACCTACCCATGAACCTATGAACCTATGCATGTTTTGAAACTGTTCTATAACCAAATGTTTTAGATTCTTCTTTGTACTCCGAGGTCCTATACAGAAAAACTGATGCATTTTTCAAAACCAGGTACATTTGCAAGGACAGACTTTTTTAACAAATTCTGATTAAGGTAGTTGCAATATTCCAGACTTCAAGTAACAAAACCATGCTCTGTTATCACTAGATTATTAAAACTGACTAATTCACTATAAAGTTAAAAGAAGTTACTGGGGTCAGTCCTACTTATCTGGCACATACAGGATGCACTGTTATCCCAAAGTGACTCTTACATTGCTAACCATGGACATATTAATTCTGTATACAGAAGTCAGCTGCACGGGTACTACCAGATGAACATTGTTGCAGATTTAAGTAAGTAACTGGTTTATTTTTACCACCTCCAAGGCAGAAAATGCAGCATTGAGGATAGGAGGTCTGATAACCTTGAAAAGATGTCACAAAAAATGTGAGGTTACTAAGTTCACTTTTTCCTTATAAGGTTTTGTGGCCAAAGTATTAGAAGTAGACTGAGTTAGGTGGCTAAAAATTGGCTTCTGAAAATGTGTCTGCATGCTATTTTACAACAGTTTTTACTGGTATCATTTAACTATACTACAAAGATTCTGGCAGGCTCAATAAAATCAGTAGTTATAATATGAGTGCACTTATTTAATAATATGTAGGAAAAAAACACAAAGGGAGTCACAAATTAAAAATATCCAGTCTTAAAATATGTTGTTTTTGCTTCAGATGGAAAACTGCATGTCCAGGATACACAGTGATGACAAATTCTGTAGGTGTGATATGGAAACATGAAACACTAATATGGCATGACAATAGTCAAGGATTTAGAGCATGTGGAGAACTAACCAATGATAGCAAGATAGCAAGAAATTAAAATAATGCAATAAATTAAAACAACAAATAGCAATAATATGCATATACAACATTTAGACTTAACAAGACCTATGTGAAGCATGTTTTATTTGTGAGAGGAAGAGATGCAAAGAATAGTATATTTTGCCTTTGTAGCAGGAAAGACAGGATACACGTGATTGAGATTTTAAAGAGCCTGTTTATTTGTTTTCGGCCAGAAATAAAATGCTGAATGTAAGATAAATAAGCAGCTATAGGAAAACATTTTATTTTGCATAGCTGACAGCAACTGCTTTACTGAATATATTGTCTTAAATGCATCTGAAATGAAGATGGGCAAAACAGTATTACTAGTTTACTAGTATTACTAGTTTACCTAGTTTTAGTATTACCTTGGAATGTGAAGTGAAACAAATTAAGTGATGGTAGCCTTGGCAGTAACTTTCTTCAGCCGTTTAACTGACAATGAATTGGTTCCTTTGGAATATATTATAGGTGCTATTTTACTTCTGCTATCAGCTGAAATGTTTGGTGCAGTTTAAATGTTTTTCTTTTCACTAAATGGATAGTAGTGGTACACTGAGGCATGACCACTTTATATGACAGTCATGTTATTGACATGATGAATATCTTCACAATAAAACATTAACTCAGGCTTATGTCCATAGAGGACAGAGTACAATGTCTGAACCAGTGCGGAATTCAAAAAGATATCATGTCTGATTAAATATGGTAGACTACTGGGCCTGATAAGCTTTTGTGGAATATTGACTGCAGCCTTCTTGTAATTCTCTATTGGCATTATTTTATTTCTTCTTGCAAAGATTGTCTAGAAGACCAGATGATTGGGAATGAGATACGATCTGCTAAACCAGGTTAGTAGATGGTGGGCTGATGAGACCCGAAGGATGGAAGTAGCTACTTCTCACATGCATAAAGATGTCAGATCACAGGTATGTATTTTGATCAGTACTGGGAAAAGTTTCAGTTTATACCTTTATTAGTGACATTGCACAGTGTTAGTAAAGGAAGCTGCATTTATTTGTTAGGAGAACTTACATTATAGGGGACAGAGAATTGGTGTTTTAAAATAGAATGCCATAGTATACTAGATCTCAAAGGAGAATGCATGACAGGTAACAAGCAAGAAACAGTTGACTCAGTAACATCGGCTCATGTAATTACAGCCATGCAAAGTGATGTTTACTGCAAAGAAATGGTTGGGTGCTGCAGGTCTATATAAATTTTACCAATATATATGAAAGGGTACCACACAAAAGGAGTGTCAAATAATTAACAAAACTTGAAGCAAGGTGGTTTCTTTGGATAAAGTATTGTGTACTGGCATAATGGTTAAGGTGTTTATCTTACAGACACAAGGTGCAAGGTTTGATTCTCACATGGGATAATTGGCTAGGCTTGAAACAAGGGCGGTTAGCCTAGTATGAACCTATGTATTTCATATAAACCAGAGGTGCATAGTAAACAGAATCTAGTTTTATGAAGAGGTGTTGACTGGAGTGGTACAGAGGTCATTTTTAATTTATTTTTAATTGGGTTTGTAAGTAACACTGTAGGAGGTCTAGGAAAAAAAAAACATTTGCATGTCTGATGATGACACACAGTTATACAATAAGGTTGTTACATTAAGAAGGTGTAGAAAAAATGATGAAAAGCTTGGAAAGATGGAAGTAATTGTCTAAAACAGGGCATCTTAAATTCAACAAAAATCAGAAGCAGGAACAGGAAAGGTGTATACACCAGTAAGCAAAGCAATGATGTCAACAAATGTGGAACTGAACCTGGGTAATTCTGTTTGATGATCTATAGACAAGCAAGCACTGTGGGAGACAATAGCTAGAAAGGTTTGTAGAATACTGAGACACATTAGAAGTGCTATCTATGGTATAAAAGGTATCCCTTTTTAGAGGCATTCTGTATTCTCCATCTGGCATGATCATTGTAAGGACACTGACAAAACACAGGCAGTAATCAAAATTGGCCAACAGGCATGCTGTATGGTCACCATAAGCTGCTGCATGAAGACCAAGTAGATGTGGTTAATATAAACTGTTTAAGACCAATAAGACATTGGCAGAGTGACAAAAATTTTATAGGGAATTTTATAGAGCCTCAGTGGGTTCTAGCTAAGAAAGCTATGCCCAAGCACAAGAGGGTGCTATTTGATGTTGTGAAGAGGAAGCATTAAGAAAAAAGAAAGATGTAGTATTTATCAAAATAATGTGAAGGAGTATTAATATATCTTTCTATAAGATGTGGTGAGATAAAAATCAGTAATAAAACAGGAAAGCACAGGACAAAGATTATTATTATACGGCATGAAACAAAAAGACAAACAAGCAAAGATACTGTTTAACACATCCATTTGAATGGAAATGGGCAGACCAGGTGAACCAGGCAGTCCTTATTCAATGACACATCTTGTGTTTCTGTGACACTAACACTCATTTTGAAAGTTAAGTTCAGCAGAAAAATTGGAGAGCTGATGATACTCTTTTGATCACTTGTGAGGCGACAGTCAGAATAATGCATCTTTAAATGAATGTTACTTCCCTTTAAAGACAAAGATGATGTACACCTAGTTTCTATTAGGGCTACAAGAATGATTCTGAAACTAAGCTAAAAAATACATGAAAAGGAACTTCAATATATTTGTTGTGTTTTATTTTGGAATAGATTGAACATAGAGTATATTTTGGTGGCTTAAATTATATAACATGGGAAGAAATGGGAAAAATAAACTTTTTGTTGTTTTTTTTTTTTTTTTTTTAGAAATTACTGGGAATTGAACAAAGCTGTAATACACTTGTGAGATGAAAAGTGCAAAAATTAAATGCCAGTGAACCTCTTTGCAACTTGTGTTTACAAGCTCATTCATTCATTCATTTATTCAGTATCTAAGACATGCTTTACCAGTTCTGGGTCAATGCGGATGCAAAAGTCTAACCATGCATTAATTTTGCATAAAACACAGAAATAATCATAAATAGGATGACAGTCTATTCCAGAATGCATTATAGTTTTGTTAATATTGGGTGTTGCCACTATTTTGTGCTTTCAGACAATGGGGTTATGGAGATGATTAATTATTACATCAACAAAATTCAGTGTGTTGTAAAGTAAATATGACTTTACTGGGATTCATTCAAAGCAAATAAAAAAATAGTTATGCAATATAATCACTGATGAAGTTATTACTTAAGCTCTTTTGAGATGAGACATTGATTCATTCAGCACCATGTCAAGTTTTAAACCATGTAAAATTGGTATAATCAGACATTTGAACAATTCAACTTTGAGTCTGAGAAAGTTAATAGTTTTACCACCACTCATTTTGCGTAGGATAGCTTCTTAACTTTGTCATGCTGAAAAACAAAATGTTATGAAGAATAGATACAATGATTTTAATTATTACTATTTACCAGTCCAATCCTTTCCAGGAATGGTGCAATCTGGTTAACTGTTATGCAAGAATGTAGGACATTGCTATGTTTTTTCACTTTTCACAATTATAAAGGATGTAGATAATGTGAGCACACCATGAAGACAAAGGATTTTACTATAGAGTCTTAATGTATTCATACACATCAGTTTAATTCCTGCCTTAAATGGGTTGCTTGGTTTAATGGTAGTGCTACAGGGTGATGGTTGTGTGATGTTATTTTAACTAGGCCCTGGATTTATTTCTGAATCATTTGCAACTTTAATTAATTCTGGTGGTATTTTTAGACGAAGCAGTATGAGTTTTAGAGGAGGAGCATGATGAACTGAATGTATTTTCTTTACAGAGTAGAAAAGAAGGCACACATTGGTTCCATTTGCATTGAAAATATGTTGCAGTACTAGGAAATATAAATTGTTATATAAAAAATCTGATTTAGTATACCAATATGTGGGAGTAAGGAACACAACAAATTCCTAGAGATGAAATCTAATGTTTTACATGCTTCTAGAGTGATGCAGGCTAACTCCTGAAGAAATGCTAAACATTACTGCATTGACATTCTAGATAAATGGTTTACAATATTTTGATAGTTGCTGATTTTTATGCTGAATGGAAGAAATTGCTACTAAAAATGTGGAAAAGGTAAAATAAAACAATATAAAATAGTTCATAAATAATAGTTGCTAAGTTTAGCATCTATCTTGTAAATATAGTTTAATATAGTTTTAAGTCTATAACTCTTTACTTCATCTAGTAGCTTGTTTATTTTTTATATAAATATGTGTTTAGCCAAATGTAATGAAATGATAGCAGACGATCAATAACATTTGCGTTTGAAGTGATTTTAGCAAGGTTCCATATCTTGGTGATAATTTAGTACAATTAAAAATGAGATTACATACATTGTTGATAATTTAGTAAAACTAAAGGAAATACTCTCCGGGCCTATTGATCTTGTGTTTGCTAGATTGCTAAATTACTGAATGTTATCCTAAATTTAGTGGGTACACAGTTTTCTTAAGAAATGATGTGTAGCTACAGTGCCTCCTCTTAACATATTTTTGGTAGAAACGATTTGTGTTTTTTAATTATGATAGAGTGAATTTTTTCTGATCATCTCCGTTATGAAGATTTGTGAAATGGGTTTTTGAGTTTGCTGGGGAAAACATTCTCTCTCTCTCTGATGTCAAATATGAATACTTTACCAAAGCCAGATAATTGTACTTAGCTAATACTTATCCGAGAGTATATATTGTAATTGTATGAGTTTCTACCACCCTCCATACTTAAAACTGGTTCAAAATGATAAAATATATTAGATTCATCAGTGGGTAAGCTATTCCAAATACTTTCTTGGTTTCTGACCAGGCCTGCTGCTCTATCTACTTGTACTGCTAGATATGCTTTGAAGGGGCTCAGTTAATATTAAAAGTAAGTAACAGGGTGATTGTTGTTTTCTGCCCAGAACTAATATCTGAACAAATTATTAAAATGTAAATTCTAAAAATAACTTAACATTAATGTGACTCAATGTCAATGTTTGAAACTACTACATTGTGGGTGTGTGAGGAACTACTATTATATAATTTGCCCAAATTTTAGGCTAAATGAAAGTACTTCAATTCAATATAACTCAATACAAGCTATCAGAAAATATCATATCTATCTATGACTATAGCGTATTGTTTAAGCCTTAATGAAGGAAGTCAAGTATCCTAAGGTCTCTATGACACCATATGGCAGTCACATAATGCTGTTCCATTAAATGTAGCTAAAATACAAATGCTGTCTATAAAAATAATTTATGTTGAAGATTCTCTGTGTAAACCTCTACAATAGTCCTGTTACAACCTCCACATATTATAAATGGCTAAGATGACAATGGTAATAAGCAATTACTGATATCAAAATGAAATAATGAAAAGTCTGAATAAATATTCCATAGGCCATATAATGAAGTTGTAACAACTTGATTTGTTGATAACAAAACTATGAGTGAGCAACCATCATGGCCATTATAAACACTGTGATATTTAATGGTCTGATAGGGAACAATAAGAGCTTGCAAGATGATGATGGGTGTCTTTATATTTTGCAAATGTTATTGACACATGAGTTTCTTTCATATAAAGAATATATCTTGCCAGTAGTTTAAGATAATATAGTTTGCTTTCTCTCATAATGGATTGCCTTAAATATTTATTTTTAATTAAGCTAACTTAACCTGCATTCCGTAAAGAAAATGATAAATAGGTCAGAAAGTCATTGATAGATAAAGAACTAAACATTAACACTTGGATGGATTTTAATCAGGATATTAGATATCCCACTCTATTTCATAAATTCCTTTACAGAAAGAAGCACTGAAAATTGTCTCTTCAGTGCATTAAACTCAAACTGACAGGTCCTTTTCTGCTTTCTTCTATTGTAAATAATAGCTAATTATACTGAAAAAAGAAATGAAGAAAATTCCATAAATGATAATTAAGATATAGCAGTAAAATGTCATTTTATAGCATATCTGGAGGAAGTTGCAGTCTGCTGGCTCACTGAACAGGCAGTCCAGCTGCTTAGTGAGGATACTGACACAAAATATTCTCATTATTTCAGCAATGTAAATGAATTCTGTACCAAAACCAAATATCTACTTTATAAAATGGCTACTGTGAAATTTACTGAACAAGTACATTGCACACTAGCCCTATATTTTCTGTTAATGCATACTCCCAAAGTACTTTCTTTCAAACTTTGTGTATTAGCTATTACTTTTGTGACCACATTGTTAATATTTGAGCTTTGATAGAAATGTAGCAAAATGATAGAGGTATCAATGCTGTGAAAATTATGGCTGCATATTTAAATAAGTGAATTGGCAGGTAAAACAGGTGTTTACATATGTGTGTTAGAATGAGGTCATAGCTTATTACTTTATATGTCAAAGGTCATATGAGCCAGAGAAAGATGAGTGCTTTCTCCTTCTTTTTGACACACACTGGCAGTGACTTTTAGTTCTATGGTTACCAGTATATCTCTACATTATTCTTATGTGTGTGTACATGTGTGTGCGTGTGTGTGTGTGTGTGTGTGTGTGTGTGTGTGTGTGTGTGTGTGTATATATATATATTGCACACACATATACACACACACACACACACACACAAGCATACATATCTAATAAGAACAAAATATTTATATAGATAGAACATAGATTAAGAGATATAAAATTTGCTGTCGCTGTTACTAATTTGTCATCAGCTTTATGCTTAGTGATAGTGCAAGCAAATTAAATGAACATTTTTTCATGAAGCACTTCTTGAAATGAATTAAGCAAAAGGATATTTGAAAAATAAATATAAGAAAAAGAATGTTTAACAATTTTGGCACCCCCCACCCCCCCAATGCACATACTGGCATACAAGGTGGAATCTTCTTCCTTCACTTCATTGATAATAATCAAACTCTGGAGTAGTCTATCTAAAGGAAAAGTTGAAACCTCACCAGTGAATGCCACCAAATTCAATTTCTTTCAAAGAAATTGAATTTGGTGATATTTACTTCAGGCTACATTTTCCTTCTTGTTGTTTCTACATTGGCGGTAAGGTTTTAGTTCTGTGGCTGCCAGTCTTTCTTCCATAGGTATACCTGTGTGTGGCACTAAAAATCTTCCTAAGAGGACTCACTGTCATTACAAAAAAATCAGAATAATTTGCTTTAAAATAAAATGGCTTCATCTAACACCGATTAGTGCAGTAGTTGAGGGTCACCTTGGAAGCTGTAGTAATTATTCTAATAAGAGAAGGCTAATTGTTGCCATTTTTTAAGTGTCTGAGTATTACAGGCTTGTGTACCACAAAAACATGCTCTGAGACCAAGAACATTCCACCTCTCACTGCAGCTACCCCGCAGCAACCAGGTACATGGCCTGCATTTAAGAAATTTTTTATAATCTGCAGTGCAATAAAAATTGTTGTTACAGGGCACCAATCCACAATGCTATATTCTTTACACCATAGGCACAATCTGCCTATGCTTAAAGAAGATCTGAGATTCTTATGTTTATTAAAAGTTTTTGTATACTCTGCAGTTCACCACTTGGTGGATTTTTATTCATGGGCACAGAAAACCTACACAAAAGTTTCTGAGGTCTCACACTTTACTTACTGTTTATTTTTTCTCCTACTTGTGCACATCCATGAGCTCTGTAAAAAAAATAACACTGTGACTTATTTTCCACTATATGCTATTTCTCTGGATGCATTTATTGTTCACAAATGGGAATCATCTTGTGTAGCTTTAAGTGACTACCTCCCCTACATATACAAAGGTCTGTCTTCAATAAGAGGAAGAAGAATGGGGACTGATCACATCAAGTCATGTATATGAGCCTCTTATAAACAGGCAGTGTAAACCCATTTTGTTATACAGCAGAATATTAGCCTTTTGTATTACATGTCAAGAGATAATGAGCCCTGTAAAAGTGGGCACAGACTCTCATATTACATATGCTAGACTGGAAAAAGTTTTCAGACTTGGATCCAATGAATATGACCCCTGCTGATGCAGACACAGCCTCTCATTTTACATGCCTTAGAAAACAGATTAATAAAATCTGGCGATAGCTTCATAAAAGCAGGCATTTAAAATGTTCAAGCTGTAAATCATTCTATTTGATGGAGCTGATGAAGCACAGGCAGAAGTGCTTTCTTAAATATAGTAATAAAAATAAAAGTAATCCGTAGACTGATGTCACCGTTTATCAAAATTTATTGTTTACACACTTAGCGCTTTCACCCAGCCAGTCCGTGGGTTTCATCAGAGTAAAAAACATTTAAAAACCTTGTTCAGTTTTATATAGTTCAAATCTCTCTGCAACCAATCAGTTGTCTACTTTAATTAAATTCTTTTCCTATTACTTTAGTTACGTTAATTCATTTAATTAAATTAAATTAAATTAAATTAGATTAAATTAAGTTAACAACACAACGCCTCACTTGTAATACAAACCAAAAAAGTTTTTCAGAAACAAATGCACATATGAAAATAACACTTCTGTTTAGAAACTCCCTGTGTATGAATTTCATATACATCAAACCTAATTCATGAGTATAACCTAATATATGATAAATAAGTAAATAATAAATCATACAATGTTCCAAAAATATATCTATTAAAATACTTAAAATATATCTGTTTAAAATACTAAAAACTTCTCATTCTAACAATAAATGTATTCAACCATGTATCTAACCTGTACAGTTCTTCATATATATAAATACATAAAATGTAAATATTAAATATTAAATAAATTAGAGTAAGTATATTTTATATGTATTAAATAATAGTGTTATCTATTGTAGTTACTATACATGTATTCTTTGTTCTACTTGTTTGTTGTAAAATATATATGTTAAATACAATGTGATTTATTCTTTAAAATACTAGAAATGGAAATATGTTCATTTATACCAGGCATATTACTGGCATAAGCCTGAGTTGCCATAAACATTCCTTTGTTTCCAATAAATTGTTCACATCTCCTTCCTTGTTACTATTCTCCGGTATCCTATCAATTATAAAAAATATAAACCTTTTAAAATCCAGGCATGTTGTACTATGTAAGTATAAGGAACTTGTTACCTTTTTATTTTTAATGTCTCTATTGTGCTCCATTATACGCTCTTTTAATTTCCTTATTGTTTTACCTACGTAGTAGGCAGGACATGATAAACACATTGCTAAATATACTACCATCTTAGTGTTACAATTAGCATGACCCGGACATCTTATAGATCTGTTAAAATTTTGCACCATTACATATGGACCATCATTTATAAATTTGCAGGTTCTACATAAACCACATTTTTTCATTTTTGAATTCTTGTATTGTCGTTCACTCTCAAAATATTCTTTTAAATTTTCCCCCCTACTAAATACAATACTGGGACTTTTACCTATAATGTTTGTGATCTCCAATTTATTATTAAATACCTTTTCCCATGTTTCTTTGACCGTATTAATAATTATACTTGTGTTAATATTAAATGGTAATATTAATGCTCCTGTTTTACTTGTTTTGTTAGTTCTTTCGCTTATATTTATTGAACTTCCATACCTCAAAATAGGTTTAAAATTATCTTTCCTTTTAACCTCAACTTCATTTTTTATTTCAGTTAACAATTTTGGGTAACCTCTGTCTAAGAACATATCAATCAGTTTGTCTATCTCATTTTTGTAAACCATCTTGTTAATTATGATCCTAGACAGTCTTACCATTTGTCCCTTTACTAAATTCCTTTTTTGAAAATAAGGGTGACAACTATTAAAATGTAAAAACGAGTTGGAATATGTTTTCTTCCTGTATATATTTGACTCTATATTATTTTATTTTCTCTGCAGCTGAATATCCAAATATTCACAACTGTCTTTGTGAATGTAAAACGTAAATCTCAAGAAAGAAGTGGTATTCTCCAGAAATGCCACAAATTCCAAAACCTCTTCTTCCTTTCCCTTCCAAAAAATTATTATGTCATCTAAAAACCTAAGGTATAATGTAATTTTAGACCAAAATCTACTTTTAAATATTTTCTGTGTCTCCCAATTTGCTAATACTAAGTTAGCGTAAATAGGTGCACATTTTGCTCCCATGGCCACACCTGAGCGTTGCCTAAAGAATTCACCTTCTAATTGGAAATAGTTGTTGGTTAATACCATTTCCATCATTTCTATTAACAATCTTTGCTTGACCGTATGCAAATCACTGTAGGTCTCTAGACTTGCCTCAAACATTTTCAGGCCAATATCGTGTGGTATCACTAAAAATAAATTGACTATATCAATTGTGACCATAATGGTGTCCTCATTGATATTCAACAAATGTTCCTTCACGACTTCCAAGCAATGCCAGGAATCCCTTAGAATATGAGGTAGTTTCTTTACAACTTCTTTACAATTCACATCTATATAGTGTGCCATAGCTTCAAATTTAGAACATTTTGTTGAAACTATTGGTCTAAAGGGGGGGGTTGTTCATGTTTTTGTGGATTTTCAGTGTACCAAAAATCGAAGGCGTGATTGGATGTTCCACTAGTAAATAGTTATATTCTTCTTTACTTATCACACCTTCAATCAAGTTTTCATACAGTTGCCAATCAATCTTAGTGTATGCTTTTACCATTTCATACCTTGAAACTCTTTCGTATATGTCATTGTCTCCTAACATATCCGACATTTTATTCTGATAATCCACTTTTGTCATCACCACTACACCACCTCCTTTATCAGGTTTCATAATTCTATATTTATCAGATGTTGTCAACTCCTTTAAACAAAACCTTTCAGCTGTTGTTAGATTATCCTTATATTCACACCGTCCCTTTAACGCCCTCCTGATCTGCATATCACACAGCATCTCAAATAAGTAAATCACTGAATTTTGAGGTGGAATAAAGGTACTTGCTCTCTTTAAAGTAATCTTTTTGTATCCATCTCAATATTTTTGTTGTTGACACTTTTTGAAAAGAACATTTTAGATTTAATAATCTTGTATACAGTCTTAAGTTAACCATCACTTTCCCAATATCAAGTTTAAAATTGGGAACGTAACTAAATCCTTTCTTGAAAAGTGACAAATAATTATGACAAAGATTTATATCCGTATAATTATATACTGTAAATCCACCTTCTTTTATTATTGCACAGCTAAACTCTTGATTAATGTCTCTGCTGTCCATCACATCCAAAAATTCAATATTTTCAACACATTTAGAAAAAAATGAATCATTATACATACTGTTGTCATATAATTCCTTCTCTCTCTCTCTCTACATACTCATTATGTGTTAAATCAATGTCAGACAAGGTGTTCATTTCCTTCTCAAAGGTTTTAACAACTTTGTCTACTGATGTGTCAACCTGTTCATTCAATAATGTGAATTGGTTCTGTGTCTCCTTTGGTACTGTTGTAGGTGTTGACCCTGGTAACGATCCCTTATACGCTCTGACCTCCTTACATATGGTTCCTCTAAAAAAGCTTGTTCTATATTTTCCTTGTTGTATTGTCCCCTTATATTGTTTTGACCCTCTGTTTGCTGTGTCATGCCATCACCTTCATTAATGTGATCATTCGTACCTGTGTTGTTATGTGTTATAGTTATACAATGCTTGTATTCCCTAAAATGTACATAAGCCTTTTTGTTTGTATAGTCCTGAGTGTCTCTATGTAATTCACTATTTTTTATATCCAATCCCTTATTAACAAATCTGTCCATGTCAATAATAACATTATCAAATCGATGTTTGTTGTATTCAAACAACAAATCATTTCTTATACTATTATCTAAAGCAATCAATGTTTCGTTCAACCTGGCAAGTTTTGAATTATTATTCTTAATAATCAGTCTCATCAATTCCATACCTGTATTGTCAAAAATGTCCATAAGTTCATTTAACAACTCACTGTTATGTTCAAACCCAAACGGTAATTTAAACATACAAAGTCCTTCGGGCACCTGTTTTAGCTCCAACGACCTCTCAAGATAAACGTTGTCCATTTAAAGTGTCTTAAACTTTCTCAAAGTCTTTTTGAAGTCCTGCAGTTGTTGGTTTAACCACCCCATGTCACGAACATTGTTGTGGGTTGGAATAACAAATTTTGGAGCTGAAAGTACTTCATTTATATCTCAAATCCTCTGGCCATTAGTTTTTACACCGTATCTAGCGTTTGTACTGGAATTCGGAAGCAGAACTTCCTGCCCTTGGGAACACTCCGTGACGTACCTGGTGTAGAATGTATCATGAACAATTGTTCCTCAGTCTCTGTCAATGAAATATTACCATTTTCATTTTCTAAATTATTATTAATCCCGTTACAAGCTGTAGTGCCAGTTCTTTGTTCCTGCAATGTAGTTAGTAGGCGTTGCGTGATCAGCAATTGCTGTTTTAAAAGTTGCTCCATTATATTTGACTCTCTATGTTAAACAGTTTACCAGAAAAATGGAATACTTAGCAAACAAACTGTAAAACGAAATGTAGAAACACAACGAAAAACTAGTAATAAAAAATAAAAGTAATCCGTAGACTGATGTCACCGTTTATCAAAATTTATTGTTTACACACTTAGCGCTTTCACCCAGCCAGTCCGTGGGTTTCATCAGAGCAAAAAACATTTAAAAACCTTGTTCAGTTTTATATAGTTCAAATCTCTCTGCAACCAATCAGTTGTCTACTTTAATTAAATTCTTTTCCTATTACTTTAGTTACGTTAATTCATTTAATTAAATTAAATTAAATTAGATTAAATTAAGTTAACAACACAACGCCTCACTTGTAATACAAACCAAAAAAGTTTTTCAGAAACAAATGCACATATGAAAATAACACTTCTGTTTAGAAACTCCCTGTGTATGAATTTCATATACATCAAACCTAATTCATGAGTATAACCTAATATATGATAAATAAGTAAATAATAAATCATACAATGTTCCAAAAATATATCTATTAAAATACTTAAAATATATCTGTTTAAAATACTAAAAACTTCTCATTCTAACAATAAATGTATTCAACCATGTATCTAACCTGTACAGTTCTTCATATATATAAATACATAAAATGTAAATATTAAATATTAAATAAATTAGAGTAAGTATATTTTATATGTATTAAATAATAGTGTTATCTATTGTAGTTACTATACATGTATTCTTTGTTCTACTTGTTTGTTGTAAAATATATATGTTAAATACAATGTGATTTATTCTTTAAAATACTAGAAATGGAAATATGTTCATTTATACCAGGCATATTACTGGCATTAAGCCTGAGTTGCCATAAACATTCCTTTGTTTCCAATAAATTGTTCACATCTCCTTCCTTGTTACTATTCTCCGGTATCCTATCAATTATAAAAAATATAAACCTTTTAAAATCCAGGCATGTTGTACTATGTAAGTATAAGGAACTTGTTACCTTTTTATTTTTAATGTCTCTATTGTGCTCCATTATACGCTCTTTTAATTTCCTTATTGTTTTACCTACGTAGTAGGCAGGGCATGATCATTTCTTAAATATAGTTTTATAGTCGTAGCTCATAATGTGTTGTCACATTTTGTTTGCTAGACGTTAAAAATAAAAATAAAACCTTTTAACTAAGATTGAGGGTCTGTAGGCTGCTGAGCTGATAAACCCTCATGGGTCTTTTAAGAATATTTAAATAAGGGATTAACATCTAAGCTTTTGGACTGGCTCCTTGTTTTTCCATCTCCCAGATTTTTCTCCAATCAGCTCCCATGGACCCTGCCAACATTGTCTGTATCTGCCCTTAAATAACTGACCTGTTGAATGTAATGTATGACAACAACAACACTCACTCATCTAAACTACTGGAAACTTCAACAAGGTGTCTTTTTTCCTTCCACAAGGAGGGATTCAGAGACAAAGCCTCCTAGATCTGCTAGCTAAAGTGATTTTATCTGGATTTATGCTTTATACTCTCTTTCAATACTTATTTATGGGTACATGATAAGATGAAGAATTTAGGAGTATAGATTAAAATGTCTTATGTTATGAAAGCTAAAGATATGAGAAAATAGACTAAACAGGCAATAATGCAAACACTGAGAAACTGGAAGCTCTTTTTCAAGGATATGGATAGTAAGGTACAAGCAGAGAAAATGTTTTTAGCTTCCTTAGATTTATATACAGGTCAGGCATATTTCTGTCAATCAGAAAAGTTGTAGACAATAAATAATAAAGAGTTTAAGTAATTTATCTTAGAGGGGGATGTGGGCAAAAGACAAATGGAATAAATTTATTCTCCTAATAGGACAAGGTAGATTGTTTGATTTGAAGAGATATTTTAGAGCTATGCAGTTAAGGGTCATATACATAACATAAGCAGAAGGTTCTAATTAAAAGTATTTAGAGCTATGCAGTTAAGGGTCATATACATAACATTAGCAGAAGGTTATAATTAAAAGCACAAAGGAATGATGATGAAGTGGGGGATAGTGCTAGAAATAAGGATTTTGGATGCAGATTCTTAAGGAAAATAATAACAGCCATACAGAAATTATGTTTATAAAAGTTGCTGACATTATTCTAAGAACTAAACAAACAAGGGAATGGAGAAAGAAAATGTTGCCAGTAGGGATGACTGCAAGTAGCGGTATGGAAATAAGCAAGAAAGGGATTGAGGTTACTGAGGAAAACTAGCAAATGAACCAAGGTTTTGGGAGCAAATAATTAGAAAGTGAATGGTAATGGAATGGGATGAGACCAAGAAGAAGTCTTTTGGACTGCAGGTTAAAGACTGTCTTCCCAATCAGGGATTGATATTAGAGTCTAGGCAAAAAGAAAAGAATTTGTGAGTCCTAAATGAAAGACCTGCTCTGGTAGAGTTTTTACTGGAATTTAAGACAGAAGTTACCGTTAAAAATAGATAATTGACAGGACATATAAAATTTTGCACAATGACTGTATGAATCAATCAGAGGAGGTCAGAAAAGATTGGGAAGAGAGACTGGTCAGTTTACAATGGAACAATGGGAAGTGTTTGCTTTGGCATTTGTACACCTCATAGGGTCATATGCTAGTTCTAAGGTAGTTGCTATTACGGAACATTTAAAACATGCACAATTTCCTTTCCAAAGGTGAGAATCAAACTTTGCACCTTGTGTCTATGAGGTAAACACCTTAACCATTACACCAACTCCCCAAGCATCTTAACTATTATATCAGCCTCAAGCAGACTTCAAAGAATTTTCTTCAGGTACTTAACTGGGAACATGTTTTGGGGAGTGTAATAAGTTGGTAAACTTTAAAAATTCCCTACAGAATAACCTGCCAAAATTATGTGTGTGTGTGTGTGTGTGTGTGTGTGTGTGTGTGTGTGTGTGTGTGTGTGTGTGTCTGTGGGGGGGGTGGAGGGGTGGCTAATGACTTTAACTAAAGAACTCATTCTTTTTAGTTTGGACACAGGATCTGAATTGCCAAAACATCATATCACCTTATTAGGTTTAATTCAATCGGCCGGACATAAAGCAATTACTAAAATGGAAATCAAAATCTAAATCAACTGCATATGAAATATTGAATGAAATATATTTACTAACTGGATAGATCACAAACTGAGGTGTGCATACTACAGAAGCAATTTTCTGTGGTAGATATTGTAGTAACTGCCTACTAATATTTACTTCAATGCACATTCTGGAATCTGGGAGGTGCAATTGACTGTTGTTGTTACCACATTGCTATTCAGGCATAGGTATAAAATATACATTGGACATCACTTAAATGGTGTTTTATACCATTAAGTGGAGGGACACTAGCAATACATTACAAGAAAGAATATCTATTAACATAAAATCTTCATGAACTAAGACATTAATCTGATTAAGAGATATGAAATTTGCTTCCGATTTTAATGTAAAAGCAAAAAGATATATACAGGCAATTTAGAAATATATTTAAAAATTGTAAATTCTAACATTATAAACAATATAAAGCAATCTTAATTAACAGCAACATTCTGGAGACGATGGCTTCTGCTGATTTTTTCTTGACATGCCAACTGAATATCTTCAATATCAAACAAAAACAAAATGCTCACGAATCTTTGTGACATTTGACAATAATAGACAAACAAAGCATTGCCATTAGTTTCTCAGTGTACATCAATAAGCTTGACATAGCTTTTTGAAAATTAGCTACTGATAATATTTATTTAGGGGAGGCATGCTTGAGATTCATGGGAAAAAGATAAGAGTGAGGGTGGAGGTCTTAGTGTGTGATCACTGTTGTTTTTCATGCTGTAGTAAAGCAAATTACTAGCAAAATCCATGTGTGTGCTGTTTTCTTTCACTAAGGTTAACTTAGCTTGGGATTGTCCTAATTTTCTTTAAAAAAGTCTTGATGTGAAATAAGTTTGTAAATAGCTACATGTTTAAAATGATAAGAAACTATTTCAAACTTTATGTAGTTATATTTTCAGTACTTGGATATTTTTGTTACAGTACCATAAATAATTATTGTACTTTTTATACAAAACTTTCTAAATCATAATCTGGTTGCAATTAAAATCCCACTCAAGGGTCATAGCCAAGCAAAATATTCATCCACTGTTTTTTTTTTCATATTAGTTCATTGCTTTGTCCTGTAAATACACATGACAGCAAATATGTAGCTGGTTGACTAGTTTAGAAGACTCTGCCTGTTTAACATAAGGAGGTTCGAACAGATTATATGTGCAACGTTTTCTCTTTTAACTTTGAGAAACTGCTAGCCTAGCCTTTTGCAACAACTGAGGCAATTAAAATTTACAATTGAAGCATTCCTATCTTCTGAGAACAAAAGATTTAGTTTTTATATGATGTAAGGGTGATGTGAGGGTTCTTTTGGGAAGCATGCCAAATGTTCATGCCACAATTTTAGAACATTCTTTTCTTCTAACAGATCTGGAAAGTCATGAAGCAATCTAATACGTCACTAGGAGCCATAACACTACTATATCAGTACATACCATCAGGACTAGGGCTTCTTTATAGGTTCATAGGTAGTTACTAGGTTATCAGCCCTGGGGCCTATATTAACCTAGTCAAAAAGGTTCCCTGGCTTTTGCCACCCAAGAAAATTATTTTCCTGTGCCCCTGTCAAGCAGTGCTGCAGAAGTGATCCCCGGGGTGAATTTTCTATTTCCCATCCAGTCGTTAAGATTTTTCTTAAAGAGGGCCAACGAGGAGCTTTGCTTGACAGGAATGTGTAGTTTGTTCCAGAGTATGGGAAGTCTCTGAGACAGGAATCTACCCCTCCAGCTTGTTCTGTTTATTGTGCTGACAAGGTTTAGGTCCCTGGAGAGTGTGGTGTGAAGGCTGCCAGCCTAACCAGATAGAACGTTATAGATAATTCTATCATTTGTAAATATTAATGTAAGGCACTGGCTTGTTTTCTTAAATGGAAAAAAAAACTGCTGTTAGATGTGGAACTGCAAAAAATGTAACAACAGTGCTCTCTACTGACCAAGTGAAGTGTGTTGTGGCCCTTTGATGTAAACATGGCTTCGGCCAGTCTAAGTGAAGACATTCTCTTTATTGTTTTAACCAAGAGTTAAATTGCTAGATTTAAACATGCAATGGATTTTTATTGCTCTGCTTCCTGACCAGCTGCAAGATAAGAAAAGAAGATGTTAAGAATGTAAATGTAGTTTCTGTTAGCCTGGAAACTCAGAGAACTGTGAGGAATGATGTAATGTGAACCAGGAATTTGATTTTAAAAACAGAGAGAATCAGAAGGCATTAAGCATTTTTGTCTTGACCATCCATCTCATCACCACTCTGTCTGTTTCTATAAGTAAGTTATCTTAGACTTGTGTTTTCTCTTAGTAATAGCTAGAAACTAGAAAGATTAGACTGTTTGTCTCTGTGATGTCAGAACTGTACTACTGAATTATTTTAAGTATTTCTCTGTGATCCCTGAACTCTTGACTAGCACTGTGTAGTAAGAAGTATTGTCTTGTGTTTTTATTATTTATTATTAAATATTTTAAAACCTTTCAACTGTGAATGTTTTGTGTAGAGATAAGTTAAGCTCTAATAGTACACTGCATATTTATAGTGATCCTGTAGCAAGTCCCTCTAATAAGCCTTGACTGTTTAGTCACACTTACCAATTGGATAATAATATTGCACAATAATAATTGGACACCCTTTTAAGGGCTTTTGAGTAGCTGATAATTATTAGTGGGTGGTGGCAGGGTACTACTGTATAGTCTGGGAAAAGGGGGCATAGCTGGAGAACCTGTGCCAGCCTTCCCCAGGAGTGTCTGTGTGGTTGTATAAACTCTTCTTAAAGTGTGTGCGTGCGCGTGTGTGTCAGCTACTTGGGCAAGGACATGAAGCACTGGTTGGGCAGGGAGGGTGCTAGAGGTTTTAGCTTGCCCACTAGGCTGAGATCTGGACCTTATAGCTGTGCCAGTGGGGAGTCTTATTGGGGACCTGGAGAGCAAGGGAGCAACCAGCCCCGGACTGACTGTGATCTCTGTGTGCTGTTAAGGGAAATTGCAGTTGACTGCATGTATTTGTTATCCTTTCCTCCTATATGAGATGCCCCTCACTGGTGTTAGTGGTGAGGATTGAGGCTCCTTGATTGCTGGGCCAGGGCATGGGCATCACATGTGGTATGGAGAGATCAGGATTTCTTTAAGTGTAACATGTCCAAGATCTGGGTTTGACATAGCTTTGTATGTTAGGTAGAGATCACCTCTGAGTAGGTAATATGCAACAGAGTAGAGCTGAAGTTTTTTTGAGACAGTCTGCATATGTCATCTCTTTGAGGCTGATAATACTCTCAGTGAGGTATTTCTGTGGCCTTTCCAATTGTTGTAGGTGTCCTGTGAGATACATGCCAAATGGGGCATTGTACTCTATAATGAGTCTGATGAGGGATGAGTAGACAGGAACAATTACCTCCTTTTTTCTACAGGAGAACCCTTTTGTGATGAGGTGTGCCATGTAGAAGGATTTTTTGACTACTGTGGCGATGTGGTTATCAAAGGAGAGACTACTGTCTACCTGTGTTCCAAGGTCTCTTATCACACTTTCAGTGTTTAGTGAACTACTGCCTATGTGGTAGTTCATGTGTACCGAGTTTTCCCAAAGGGGATGACAATGCACTTCTTGGCATTGAGCTTGAGGCCATGACTTTGTCTCTGTGAGGCCCTTTTGTAGAATGTCAACATCATTAGGTGATTCTATTATGGCTCCCAGTTTGCAGTCGTCTGTGAACTTTGTTAGCCAAAGACCTTCTGTGTTGATCAGCACTTCAGAGAAGTAGATGCCGAACAGGAAAGGACCCAGGATGGAACCCTGTGGTACTCCACTCGTTACTGGTCTGAAGTCAGACTTGGAGTTGGCTACTTTTACTGTGAGGGTTCTGTCAGTGAGCTAGTTGGCCTCCCATCTTGTGACATACGGATTTAAGCACAGTTTACTGAGTTTATCTATAATTCCAGAGTGGTGGATGGTATCAAAAGCCTTGGCGAGGTCAAGATAGGCTGTGTGCACTACCTTGCCCTTGTCTACGGCTCTGGTGACTGCTTCAAAGAAGTCAATCAGGTTTAGTAGATATGATCTACCTTTTACAAACCCAAACTAAGTGGGGTCCAGGGTTTGGAGGTTACCTATGTCTTTGTTTATAAACTCCAAGATGATACATTCCATGGCCTGGCTTTTTAATATGTTTTATACCACAAGGAATGATTTAGGTCTGTCTTGTCCCATAATAGGGTGATTACATTTAAGTACTCAATGGTTACAAACACTTCAAGAGAAAATAAAAAGTGTCGAATGTCACCTGCTTCATGCCTCATGCTACAAAAGATCTCTTACTGGGAGTGTTTGATGGAAAACTAACTACTTCATGGAGTAAGCACATAAGGCACTGAAGGAAGTTTAAACAAGGCATTGCCACATGCCTCTTAACCTCTTAGTACAAATATTCTGGACAAAGACAATAGTCATTTAAGAATGAAGCCCAAAATCAAGGACATATTTTAAATATCACTCTTATAAATTTAGAAAGTGTCTATAACCAGTAGATTATAGATTGCTCAAAACCACTATAACCTCATGAAAAGCAAGGCAAAGTTAATTGATTGCTGAGCTGGAGATTAAAGAGAGTGTGCCTCAGAAATAATACAGTTTTTGTAAAGATGATGTAAAAACTAGTCCAAAAACTACCATGTTTGAAAAGCTGGCCTGATAAGTGTGAACAGTCATAGGACCACATTGTTATTTGATGATTTTTAATAGTAATATTGCTGCAATATTTTGTGCAAAAGGTAAATTAGCTAAAATTTTTAAACTGATTTTTCAGGTCCTTGAATGAGATTAACATATAATGCAGTTATCATTTACTGAAGACTTGGTCTGTTGCCCTTCACCTAATGCTATGACTACATCCAGATGGAATTTCAAGAAATACTTTACATACTCAGTAAAAGAGATTGTTTAATGAACAATTCATACAAAAATCTCATCAGATCTAAATGCTTACCTCTGTATTGGATATACTTAACACCAGGCTTACGTCTGCATTGGATAAACTTAACTCCACAGAGTTGTTGTAGGAACTGTGTAAAAGCTAACTGGGTGATTTATATTGTGTGTTGTTTCCCTAAGAAAAAACAGTGGAATGTGGTTGGTGAAGAATGTGATGAGAAATGATCTGGAGCAAAATACAATAATGGCAATAATGACTGGTGCTTATTACTGTCAAAACAGAAGGGAAGGCAGACAAATCTAAGTACTTTTCTGGACAAACCTGGAGACATAAGATAATATCAACAATAGCAAACAATAAAGGTGCACCTCTGAAAGTGGAAATCTGACACAGAAAGAGTGATGCAAGCAAACTATATAGCATTCTATCCCCAGGCCAGCTGAATTCAACAAGATAAGTAGAAGCTGTGGTGTTATAGACATAACACAGATGCTACAACAGCATGGAGCATGAAGTAATCAGTTGGTACTTGTGCTTTATTAGTTAATTTTTATTTATTTACTTCTGTAAGTTGAAAGACCATATCCTTTACAGGTAGAAGCATGTATTTAGTAAAAAGTAAACCATACATGATGAATATTAATAGAACAATTTACAGAAGGGATACACTTACTATATAGTGGATGTTAAGATGGAAATGGGAGTACATATTATCATGTAACTAACCAAAACATAATGTAACATAAGTTTAACATTGGCTATTTATAGTTTATAATGTAAAATATATATTCTGCCTAAATGAAAAAACTTCTTAAGGGTAGAAAGACATTATGAGGCAAGAACACAGCTGTGCAGCTATGGACATTAACATGTCATTTGCACAAGCATGCTTTATGTGCATGGCTACTGCCAATATATCTGGGTAGCCCCATGTGGTGTGGTTGTTCAGAGGCCTTTATTAGTGTGATAAGGTGTGGTTCCATTGTACACAGCTCTGTTCAATACCATACAGCTGTGGAATAGAGACATTTCAGTACAGATTCTGTAGACTTGCACATTTACAGCACTAACAAAGGAGTTACAGAGTTTAGGAAGGAGTCCTACCTGTTAAAGTACATCAACAGGAACGGGTCTACTCCACCCTGTCGAAGGCCGACAATATCGAAGCTGATATTGTTGGCACCAAAATGTCAAAAGCGAAAGTCATCGTGCGTGTAAATGGAAATCTCCGTGAGAGGAGATTTCTGTTTACTGCAATGTAGTGCGATCTCGGAGTTGGTATATTTAAGTAGCGGGGGGTGTGGGGGGGCTTGTGTTGTGTTTGGGTGTTTTTTTTTTTGTGTGCTCAATGTTTGGGGGTTTCGATGACATTTTGAGTTTTTGATAGCGTAATATAAACACACAGGAACAACAAACTGTAGTGGATTGTGATATATGCCATTCACAGTGAGGCAGACATAATGATGCACATGTAAATAAAACTTAGGACTCTGGCATGGCTGTGCAGTGTCTAGCCATGGTTTTAGGGTGAACAACCATGTACAATGGAATCTTTGTAAAGGCTAGGACATAGTGGATTTCAAGTTCCAGGCCATATGTTAATAAATTTCTACAGCATGTGATGGGGGGGGTCATCTGCACAGCACTAGCTGAGGTTGATAAACAGTGCATACGATGGATAGGGTCCTACAGCTATTTGCACGGTACAGAAATGGGGAGTACAGATGTGCAAAGCATTACTTACAGCTTATAAGCATGTGCGTAAAGGTGGGGAGAGATGACCGTAAGTATAGCCATCCCACAACAATTCATACACACAGACTCACGGACATGTTTTGCCAACAAGGTGTAACTCTACTGGCATGGTCACATGAGGGACACAACTCCTGAAAAGCCCAAAACCTAAAAGAATGATTTTACTTGTAGTATAACATAAATGGGTGATAGATAGATATGCTTCCTGAATTATATTTTACATAGCTCCTCTGTTAAGGTAGCACATTGTACATCTTTAACTAGGAATATTTTTATGACCGTCTTCTATCAAGCAACCACATATTTACTTGCAGATACTTCTATGGAGAAATTTGGATGTTAGGAAAGAGGTAGAGAGGTACTAGATTCATATTCAAGTGAAAAGTGATAAAAGTAGGAAAACATCTGGAAGGTACAATAGGACAGAGTAAGATAAGAGTTGTATAGGACAGTGATATGAGATGATCAGAGCTGGCGTGCTATATTAGCAACAGTAGAGTAGCAAAGGTAGCCAATTCACAGAATATGGGGCAAAAGAGGCAGAGATGTTAGCACAGAAAATGAGGTCAGTGTGTTACTTTATATATCAAATGCTTTCGGGGCTATAAATCCAGGGTCTATATTACTTGCACAAATGCTCAGAATGTCGAATATGTATTTATCTACACCTATTGAGTGTACACTGCAATTAGCAAACGTTCACATGTTTGAAAGTCATAATATCGAAATGTTTTGGTTGGCCAACACCGTTCTCTTACTGCCGCTGATAGAAATCGGTTTTGTGAGATCACTGTACAGTGAAGATCGGAAAATTTGCCCCTTCTTCACTGTAGTGCAGTCTCTGAGTTGGTATATATATTTAGCGGGAGGTGTGGGGGGAGCAGCACCCCACAAAACCGATTTCTAGCAATGGTAGTTTTGATGTACCATATGTAACCTTGTAGTTATGTCTCCTGCTCATCTGCGTGTGCTGGCCAACTATGATATTTCGAAATTCACATTTCCAATATTTACAGATTTCGTTCAACACAGCATTCACTCAACAGGTGTCGACAAAGAAGTGTTTTGACATTCTGAGGGTTTGTGCTTATAATCTAGACCCTAAATCCATCAGTAGTTGTGCATACAGTAATCACATGAATTATTCAACAGGGCGTTAACCTGTCAAGACTCTTCCAGTTTGTCATGACAGCTACTGACTCTTGTCTTGGAAACTATCCAGTTATGTTCACTCACTGTCAGGCTACGGTAACAGCAATAAAAAAGGCTGCAACTAAGAATTTCACAGCATTAATTAGAGTAGAAGAGCTTTGTCACTAGGTAAACACTCAATATAGCATTTATCATACCTGTGGACTTCTGAAACTCCAAAACGTTTATTTACCCGATATCGGTCTAAGCTGTTTTAGTACATTTGATTGCTGTTGTTGTTATTATTACTATTATTATTATTATTATTACTATTATTATTATTATTATTATTATTACTGTTAATATTATTATTCCTTAGGCTATCACCACACTACAGTTATGGTTCATCAGCCAGATGTATGTTGTTCCTAAACTAATCCTGATTAACTTGTACATTTCAGCAGTGTCTGTAGTTTTCCATTATTAGCTGCAAGATTTGCTACATATATATTTACTTATTTAATGTTTGTTAACTAGTGAGGTGGGTTGATCCATTGGGGTTCATTTTCATTCATAACCTCAGCTACAGCAAAACATATCTTATAATAGAAGCAAGTACATAATTATTACAGAGATCCACATTAAAAAATGAACTGCCATAATGGTTTAATTTTTGGTGTTCAGTAATGGAAATGTTGCAAATATATTCTCTGCAAAGTATATTCCTCAGAAGCACATCATGAGCAAGCAAAACATACACTCATTCATCTGCTGATTCATTACATTTGCACCACTTAGTGAAATTGAATGTGGAAATTCCCATCCATCCATCCATCCATCCATCCATCCATCCATCCATCCATCCAGTTTTTGACCTACTTGTCATGGTGAAGATTACAGTTATAACAACCTGAGCAGGATAATCCAGACTTCCCTATTCCAATCAGCAAACATTCTTCATCTTATTTTGTGGGATCATCAGGTGTTTCCAGGTGTGTTCAGAGGTAAAATCCCTCAAAACATCATCTGTTGGACCTGGTGCCTACTATAAACCGGGCTGTGCCTGTTACTCCTCATTTTGGGAGGTGCCATTAGGCATCTTCTTAAGGTGCCCCACCACCTCTACTAACTCCTTTCTACATGGACAAGCAGCAAGATTACTCTAAGACACTTGCTAATTACTGACTTCTTCACTCTGCCATGGACAGTAAGCAAATTTACCCCTTGAAGGAACCTTATTTTTGCTACTTGTATGCATGACCTGCTCATCTTTGTCACAACCCAAAACTCATGACCACAGATTGGGGACTGGGAACATAGATTGAACAGTAAATTAAGAGGTTTATCATATGACTGAGGTCTCCCTGCATCCCCACAATTCAGTTCAATACTTGCAGTACGAATGCCACTCTATTCATTTTCTGGTCAGGCTTCTGGTCCCCAGCAACTTCATGTATAATAAGAACACAGATATTTAAACTCCTCAGCCTGAGGTATCTGCTCCCTCATTACCTGCAGAAGACAATCCACTCTTTTCCAGTAGAGAGCCATTACCTTTGATGTGGAGCTACGGATTCTTATCCCAGTCACTTCATGCTCAGTAACAACATGCTGGTGATCACAGTCACTTGCAAGTAATAAGACAACATAATCTGCAAACAATAAAGACACCACACCTATTATCCTAGATTATAATCCACATATCTTGACTGTACATTAATATCCTGTCCATGAAGTTGACAAATGGGGGGGTGGATGGGTATGATAAATCACTGAAGGAGTGTTGCACCCATCTTGAAGGTATTTAATATCAAGACTGTGGATGCAGCTCTCAGTTCTTATAGAAGGTGCTCTACATACCTCTGAATTGGTTCTTGGGACATGGACTACTACCCCACTGCTGCAGAAAGAGAAACAGCAAGGTAAGTTGAAATGTGAAAGCTAGATTTAACTGGTCACATGACATCAATACCAGACCCAGACAGTAACTGAACTGGTGGCAAAAATCACTTGCAGATCACAAAAGCCAATAACTCTGCTGGTGAAGCACTACTCTCTTGCACCATAGCCAAATTATGGAACTCCTTCCCACCCACAATTACCTCCATACCATCATGCACCCACTTCAAAACTTTACTAAAAGCACACCTAAAAACATGACCCACCCCATCCAACCACTACCTTTCTTTCCACTCCACTAACTACCTTGATTATAGCAAACTCAGATGCTCATAAGCCTAGTACTTATTATACAGCAGGAACTTCTTATTGTAACATTTGTTAATGTCTGTTATGTACTTCACAGATAAAGATTCTAGTTGTCTACTGATGTACTATGTTCTTCATCTGTAAATATGTAGTAAGTAATTGCTATGTTAAATTGTTAATCGCTATGTAATCCAATGTAACTACTGTCTGTTTATTTTAACTGTGGAGCTTTTCTCCCCGGGCCTCCGCTGAAAATGGACCTACGTCCAGTCGGACACTCCCGGTCAACAAATGTAAATAAATAAATAAAAAAATAAAAGATCTGTGGCCAAATGGTGGTCATCAATTACTATAGTTGTTATCCTAGGATTAGATGATAGATACCAGCAGGAGAGAAGTGGTAAAGTTAACAAAAGCACCCTTCCATTGAATGCTAGGAAGAATGAAGGGAGTCCTTAGGAATTAACTAATAAATATCAATGAGTGGGGAGGGCCGAATCTGTGGCAGCCACCAAAGGATGGTCTGGGTATATGAGCAGTTTGAAAAGACTGTGAGAAATGACTTTCAAATGGTCTGAAAAAGCATTTGGATATCCATCTGGCAGTGCATGAGAGGGAGGAAGGATTTCATCCAGACTGTTCTCAGTCAGGTGAACCAACATCAACCTCATAAAAAGGACATTGTTGTGAAGTATAAGAAACACTCTTGAGATGTCATGATTTTGGTAGCACATCACCGTGTTTGTGTGTCCTGTAAAGATCTATCTCTGACAACAAATCAGGTTGATATAATGTGAGGAAACTGTTAGTACATGTGATCATGTGATATATGTGGCATCATGCAACCTATACTCATAACCATATTAAGCAGTTGTGTGAAAAGACATTATAATAGTCAATGCTCCTGACGGAGCTTATGGAATGCATAGTAATCAATGTTTACCTCATGTATAAATACAGGGACAAATAAGCACTTGCTGTTTAGCCTCCCAAATGGTATGCAGGCAACATACTATAAATAGTACTACTGTATGCGTGCAGTTACACTGTTAATATAGACAGTGCTATGCACTATAGGCATATGTTAGAGCTGACTGTCTTATACTTCATCTCTTATCTAATACATGGAGTATCATTTCTTATTTCCACTATAAAGGGCCACAGACATAATGGGCAACACACACACACGTGCACACACACACACACACACACACACACACACACACACACACACACACACACACACACACACATGCACACACACACACACACACACACACACACACACACACACACACACACACACACACACACACACACACACACACACACACACACACACACACATAATAAATAAATAAACAAATACATTAGTTACATAACTGACTGCCACCCCTTAGTCATTTCAGTATCATTCTCCTACTCTTCTCATTTAGTAAATCTAGACTTATTCTTCATGTTGCAGCACAATTTGTTTGCAACTTTAGCTTGCAGTATCTATATCTATTATTTTACTGTCCCATATTATGCATAATTGTGCTTTATAGATAATTAAGCAGTATAAATCTGTCTACAGATATGCTGAGATGCAGCTGTGGGTGAAATGGGTGCTCTTTTTTAAGTATCTTGCCTATTGATTATCATTCTGATGAATGCACTTTATCTCAGCATCGGGAAATAGAAGTTTGCTAACAGAACAGGTATATTATAACTGAGTTATACAATTGCCTGTTCAGTACATGTGTTTTGTTGTCATACCTGTATTTATGTAACTAGGGTATGGCTAAACAAAACAAAATAACTTCAGAGTCTAGTCCTGGCAAATAAAATACATTGTTTTGATTCATTTAATAAAATTTTGTAGATGGTAACCTGAATCTCTTTTAATTTTTACTAGTTTTTATACACCTAGCCTAATGCGCATAGATTTGGTAAACTGCATACAGAAAATACCAGCAAACTTATTTACCCAGTCTCTATTTGTTTGTGTATTTTTTTAAGCAAGAAACATCTTTATTAAATTATCATGTATGACATAGGCAATCTTACATTTATGTAAATGAAAATAAACCATACTGAAAGAATCTCACTTGCAAACATTATATTACAAACCATGTCTGCACAACTGTAGCTGTAAACATTATATATCACTTATAATATATCCAGTCATTGTAAGTCAAACATTACATAGCTTATTCAATTCCTGCCTTCTTTTATCCTTCGTTCCTCCTCTGCATGTATTGATCCCACACATCCCATTTTATTTGTTTGACCCTTCTTTAAAGATCCCAATTTCAGTTGTTTTGTTTGAATTACTATCTTTGCTACTTATAGTAAAGTTGGCTTAGACTTTGATTTACATTTTCTAGTAATTGCTTTTTTGGCAGCCATTATAATTAGATTCAGTATGTCTAGCCAATTCCGATTCTGTATCATAGGTCAAAAAAATCATTTCCTTATAGAAATAGCAATTTGCTCACCAAGCATCTCCAACAGAGCAGTCTGCAGGAAATCTTTACAGTCTGCCAATTCATTACACTCCCAGAAAATATGTTCCCAGTTATTTCTTTCTTCCCCATCACACTTCCAACATTTGCTGTCTACCTGAGGAAAAATTCTTTGGAGTCTACTTGGGGTATAAAAGTACCTATGGAAATACTTTCAAGCAAAGATTCTAAATCTTCTAGACTTTGTTGCATATTTGGGAGACATGCTTATATACCTCCCATTGTTTCTTTGAGAATTGCTTATCCAATCTCTCTTCTCAATCCTTTCTAACCTCTTCTCATTGATTCTTATAGTTATCATGCAATTTTTTTTATATGCTCTACTAATTATTCCTTTCTTAACAGCAACTTCTGTTCTAGATTCTACTAAAAGCTCTACCAGTGCTGGTCTTTCATTTAGGAACCCCCTATTTCTTTCTTTTTTCCTTTACTCTGATATCAATCCTTGATAGGGAAGGCAATCCATAACCTGTAGTCCAAATAAGTCCTTGGTGTCTTCCCATTCTGTTATCTTTCCCTCTCTAGTTATTTGCTCCCAATATCTTGGTTCTTTTGTCATTTTTCTCCAGTAAATTCCAGCCCACTCTTGCCTATTGTTTGTATCCCTAATGAGTCATTCTTATCGGCAGAATCTCCTTTCTCCATTCCCATGTTGGCTTAGTTTTTAGAATATTTTTGTTACTTTATGAATATAATATTTTGTATGATTATTTTTATTCTTCTCAAAGGTCTGCATCCAAAATCCCAGTCTGTCCTTGTTTCTTGAGCTTCACCTCTGTTTCATCATTGTCTCTTTCCACTTTGAAATATAGGTTTCTGCTGGTGGTGTATAAGAAGTCTTAACTGTCCTGCTCTGAAATACTCTTTCAAATTGGGTAATCCCAATCCACCCTACTCTATTGGAAGAATAACCTTATCCCACTTGACTCTTGCCTTCTTCTCCACCCAGATAAAGTCCTTCGGCTCTTTATTAATTGCTATCCACAACTTCTCCTCTGGTTCACCTGTGTATAAGACTAAAGGGACTAAAAACATTTCAACTGCTTGTATCTTACTATCAATATCCAAATCTTTGTTTTTGAGGGGAATCCAATATATACAGAACACTAGATATTTTAATACAGTCATTAAGTTTTTATTGTTTTAAAGCATTCATTAGAAATTTGATAACATATTTTTGGACATAGGTAGGGCATTGCCAGCAATTTTCCTAAGTTTTCATTTCTGTTTGGGTAAACTGCTCTACTGTTGATACCTTGATATAAGTAGCAGAATACTTAAATGAATAAACATTTTAAATGGAAAAATTAAAAAGTAGATGAGTTCATGGGTAACAAAAGATGTGTCTGAAAATAAACTTTAGTACTGCTATATTATTATTTTAAATACAGATGAACATCGAATGAAAATACAACTGCAAGAGAAAAAAAGCAAAAGCAAAGAACCATCCATTTGAGTAGACAGGTTATACTAGACTGTGTGTGTGTGTGTGTGTGTGTGTGTGTGTGTGTGTGTGTGGGCATGCTTGTGTGTGCACCTGCATGTGTGTGACACAGGCATATCAAAAAGCCTGTGTGAACCAGCAGCATTGGACATATGCACCCACTGTCCAGCGTGTACTGATACAAGATGTAGCAACTCCCTGCAGAAGATTTAGAAATCAGGTAAACTGCTTTTTTCTTAAGTTTTATACAGTCAAAGAGAACAAGCTGAACAAGAAAAGAAAAGATTCGGAACAAGGTGATAGGGTAGCTCATAAGCAGTTAGGTGAACAAAGATCACTCTGGAAAGGCCAAACTAAACTGCAAAAGTGAAGGTCACTTAGGTACCTCTTGCCATACAGTGGGATACTAACTAGTTATACTGATTACTTCCATCAGTCTTTTTGTTATGTCTTGCATGCCATACCTTTCTTGTTTATATCTTATCATGCTGTGGACTTGCTGTAGTTCTGGGTACTAACAATGGCAACTGTGCATTTGGAATTAATGGCCACCCTAGCACTCTATTTACAAACTTTCATTTTTCTTTGTTGGTTTGTTTGTTTTATTTACTTTTGCTGAGTTAACTATTGCACTGACTTGTCCATTTATGACCTGTTGAATTAAACATCACATAGGCTGTCTTTGTATATACCTTTTCAGTACAATGGAATTATTATATCATACATGCACTTTCAGTGTGCAGTAAAAATAGATATTGAATCTTTTATCTAAACAATATGTCCTACATGGACTGACTCCAAGCCCTGTCATTATACTCAGTATCTTACAGATTGCCACGAGATCACCTGTGGTGCCATACATGGTATCCTCCGACCCACTACTGATGGATTTATTGCCCATCAACAAGTCAAATGACATTAGAAATACTTGGTCTATGGAATTAAATCTCTTCTGCAGCATTAAAAGAATGGTTTGTAGGGACAGGTATATCTTGCAGATGATACTGCTGTTCTGGAACATACTCACCATCCACATAAAATGCAGCTCATCCCTGTCCATATTCAAGTGCAACTTGGATCTATGGATGGGAAACAGGAAATTTACTACAGGACTGCCCCCTACTACTTGTTGGGAGGGTGGCTTAATGGCTAAGGTGTTTACCTTACAAACCCAAGGTGCAGGGTTTGAGTCTCACAAGGGATAACTGGCTAAGCTTAAAATGGCTCGCAAGGGCAGTTAGCTTAGTAATAAACTATGAACCTATGAACCTATGAACCTAATAGACAGAGGCAGCTCCTAATTGCTTTAGCCCATGCATGGTTCACTTCAAATTATCTGCCGTATCACAACAGTTGTTTTCATTAGGAGTAATATATAATTATTGACCATGGAATGAGTAAGGTCAATCTATAACCAGATGGGATAGGCCATTCTATTGCCAGATGGGAAACTGGCTAGGCTTAAAATAGAATGCAAGGGCAACTAGCCTAGTATTTATCTATGAACCTATGAACCTATATGAAGGGTTCATATTACTTATCGAATTGTTAAAAGTTCGAACATCATATGGTCAAACCCATATGATCGAACTTTTAACAATTTGAAAATGTAAAAAAAAATAAAATAACACAAAAAAACCTACCTGACCATTTTAAGCACAGGAGCAAGCACTCCTGCACCCCCACACCCCACACTCTTTAAATATACCAACTCCGAGATCGCACTACAGTGCAGGAAAGGGAAATCTTCCCATTCTGCACTGTACAGAGATCTCCATTGAAATATTTGAACTGTTAAAAGTTCGATCATATGGGTTCGACCATATGAAGTTCGAACTTTTAACAATTTGATAACGTGATATGTACCCTATAAGAAGGATAGCCAAACATTAGAAGTAAAACACTCTAGAAGATGATAAAGCATATACGTTTATAGCTGGATCTTAGAACTTTTAAGACTTCAGAGCTGTAATATAGCCATCATTGGAATTACATGGACTCTTTTTATCAGATCTTTTTTTCTTACTCAGGGCACTCCACTCTACAAAGTGAATTAGCAAATACATTTCATCCTAAAACAGTAAAGTTTATTTATATGAAAATCTAATAATAGAATATTCAGATTCATATGCTGCAAAACATGTTAAAGATTTATGAGGTCCAGAGCTGATGTCATGCTAATTTTTTCTGACATATTCAGCTGAAAGAGAGCCAAAATATTTCTGTGAAGAAAGTTACATGACAGTCATGCTCCATTATTTCTTGATGGCACTGTCACACAGAAGGCAGGAACAGCAGGGGAAATGGATGAACATTGCTATAAGGCTAAGAAAATGGAAATGGACCTGGCTGAGTTCTAGAATCTTGACATTAGAAGTCATATGATAACTTCATAGCAGAGGGTAGATATTATGCAATGCACATTAAAGGGATCATTATTTTTAAAGATTCTGTACTAGATATATACAAAGTTATACAGGGGAAATGTCTGTTTATAGGGGATGTGAATGTATGAGCTAGAATTTCAGAAGATGGAGATACAAAGAGACAGATCTGTAAAAGTTCAATGGAAAAAATAAAACTATGTATTTTGAGTGTTAACAACCTTGGTATCAAACATAAACTTGATAAAGTAATAGAAATGATGTCAAGAGAAGAGACTGGCTTAAGACATTATACAAGTGGTTGTTCTCTTGCTGTTCTTCTTCTTCATGTTATTGTACTACACCATTCCTTCCCAAAGGCTTTTAAATAGGGTACACAGCTCTCTCTCTCTGTAATTCTGTCATGGTTTGCACAGATGTTTACTTGTCCTTACCAGAGTCTCTTCATTTGTAACACTCTTTGCTTTGGTGACTCGTACTTTAGAAAGATTCCTATCCCTACGAGTTTAAACTTTCAGTCTTTATTATTAATGAAGTAACTAATAGTCTCTGTCCAAGCACTTTATCTAAAGGCATATACAGCAGTGTAGTGATTAGAAAGTTACTTAGTTAAAACCATTTGGGATAATAACATTTTTTAAACCTTATAGACTCTTATCAAAGGTTGACATGATTGCACTAATGAGGTAGGATCTAAAGATCCTCTTAAATAAGGACTCAAAATCAAATGTTCAAAGTTGACAGTGTGTTTTACAGGATAAGTGAAAGGCAAGCAAATAAGCACTAGGCAGATGATTTGAAGAGCCTTCTGGGAAGAAACAGCAACTATTTACTGGTAATACAACCCTTTTCTCAGGTCTTGTATGCTTCCATATATCAGTACCAAGCTTTACGATGTTGATTTTGTCACTACAGGTTAGCACTGCAAATCTCACTTCAAAGAGGTAAAGTAATTAATGAGAAACCAGTAATCAAAACAAAGGCAGAAGAATTATACAATCCTTAAGGCAGTAAATTTAAGCAAATGTGATCCCTAGCATTGATGTGCATTGCAGCAATCCAACTGGGAATAACAAGTGCATGTGTTACTACCGTCAGATCTGAATAAAGCATTAGGTGTTTTATTTGGGAGATACTGAAAAAAATGATATACAGTAATTTAACAATAGATAACTCCTGGTGCTTTAGTGATAATATGCGGTCTTAGGCCACTCTCAGATTTCAGACCTTCATCATAAGCTCTACCCTACTCCCACCATAACAGATCAAGGACAACCCCAAGTTAAATATTTTTATTTTTTCCCCATGTGGTAGGGGAAGGTGAATGCTTGATATTTTACTTGGAAACTTTTGAAGATGACTTTGGTTTAATGATTAAAAAGTTTCATTACAAAATAATAATCAAAGATGGATTCCAGACATTATTTAAGGGAAGTAAAATCAGGTTCTTATTTTTGAGAAAAGTAGATACAGATATGGATGTCTTCAGCACATCAGTGTCATTGCAAGTTTTTCTTTTAAATGATCTCCTTTAGTGTTTGCATGTTCAATTTTAATAGCCAAAGAGACAAGCAATGTAATTGTATTGGATTTTTTCATTTAAGCTTTGCATATATTTTTGTTTCTATGGCCAGTTTGAAAAGATTTGTGTTTCTTAAGATGACATTTCCTACTGTAAATTTGATGTTGTAAGCTCCTCTTCTTTCCACCTAATCGACTCATACCATTGGGCACTAAAAGATCAAACTGGGAAGACCTTCTCTCTAGACTGTTAAAGCTTATCCTATCCTTCATATCTTTCCAGTCACTTAGTGCGCAATGCAGAACAGCTTAGTTTTACAGTCTGTAACATCTGGGACAAGACTACCAAAAATGGAGAGATCACAAGCCATTTTTCAGTAATCAGTTTGGAATTGTTTTTTTTTTTTCTATGTTGGTCCTCGTAAGACAAGGAGTCAAGAGACAAAGACATTATTTTCTATCCTTCCTAGAGATTACTGATTAATAGCAGGCTTGAGAAATGCTTCTTTGAAGTTAGCATGAGATTAGTGCTACTGCTTTACTCTTGGTGCGAGAAGGAACATTGATACCCAATAGCCACTGATTGGGCAGTGTATATAGGACTTCCCTGACTGGACTGGTTACTGTTTTATTGGAAGCCTCTACAGTTTTAATTTTGGAATTTTGTGCAGTTTGTCTTTCTGTTGTGACCTTACCTGTTTGGTATTTATTTTCAGAAATCCAGTCCAATATCCCAGAAGTGTGGTTGATTAAATGAGCTGATGAATGAAGGCTCAGCATTGTTATATGCTCATTCTTTGGTACTAAATAATTCCAGCAAGTGCTGGAGTTTACACATATTTGGTTTACTTAAAGGTACAGCAAAATACCATTTGGCAAAAAGCTGCTCCCACCTCATATGTTATAAATGGTACTCCTCTTTGGACGCACACAGTTGTAAGAGACCTGGGTATTTATATGGACAATTCTCTCTCATTCATCATCACATTTCCATCATAGTCAGGAAATTCTTCCAGCTGTCTAATCAATTAATTTAATTTTTAAAACAATATCTTAAAGTACCAAAGAAGTCACCATGCTATTGTACCTTCCCTTATCAGACCCATCTCTGAATATAATATCCCCTTTGGTATGTATAAATTAAAGCATATCACTTAACTAAAAAGACCCCAAATATATCTTACCAAGAAAAATAAAAAGCTTAAATCCTTCACACAGTTCTTCTTATTCTCAGTAGCTCACAAGTTGCTTTGAGGTGATGTGTGCCTCATTTTTTGAATCATGAAAGACCCAGTCCTATTTGACCTCCTGTTTCTTTGCAAAACCAGGGACTCAACAAACATCTGCACTATGATCCTAAATCTTCACCAACAAGAAACAAGACTTCCTGGAAAGATAGGTTCCTAACTCAATACATTTCCAGACTATGGAATTAGTTATCACTACAGGTCAAGCAAAGTACTACTCTGATTACCTTTAAAGATATTCTTGATGACTGGATGGTTAGACACAAATTTAGACCAGGACTGAGAGATGAGCACTATAAGTGTTTGAAAAGGGGAGGCACAAACTTTTAAGTTTGTCTGCTTAATGTTCTGCCTGGTTAGGCATCTTATGGTTTTCATGATCACATTAGCATTGATTTTATATTCCTATGCTCCTATGTTTCTGAGTCTTGCAGGAATTCACTACTTACCATCAAACCAGAAACATCCTGCAGTGAGCTCAGAAAGGACCCCGTATGGTATTAGCTAAAAACAACTAAATAATGTAGCTATGAAAAACACAATGAATGAATGGATGATCAACCAAGATTTCTCAATTGACAGACTCAGATGCAAATGACAGATAAATGAAAACCAGGACAGAATGTATCACTTAGACCTTCACCAACAAAAGTTCAGTAACAAACCTTAAATACCTTAAAACAGCAATCTTACTGCTTTGTCTAGACATAAGACTATAATGGGTAGGATTTAAGATATCAGGAGATGCAAGATGTAAACAAAATTATGTATACTCAATTTCACATAGCTTTGCCAAAATGGAAGGTACATTATTTTTAGTTGATGCAATTAAAGCATAGTTTTTTAAGTAGAAGATAACTAAAGCCTCATTAAACAAAGCTGGAAACATGTCATCCTAATGATCATATAATCTGTTCAATAAATAGACTAAATGATTATAAGCAGAGTATTACAAGGTTAAAGGATCAAGGATCCTACCAATGTTAAGTTTGACACTGAGATGAAGCAACACTCATAATTTCATAATTAAACTTCTTCCACTGAAAATGAAGAATACATACTTACATGCATATATGCATGCATAGTGTTTAGGCCCTAGAACCATCTAAAGCACTGATTCATGTAATGGAGATTCCATCACTCTCTCACCAATCCAAACTCCTTTTAAAACAATCCAAACCCTTAACTGATCTTATGTGAATAGGGAAATTAGTCCAAAGATGAGTCATCTTAACATTAATAAACAAATGTCTAACACTGTGTTTACCCATTTTAGTAATACATTTCAGATTATTAACAGTTCCTATATTATTATTAACTTCAATTAAACATAATTTGCAGACTAGTATCTTGAAAAGTTTTATAAGCAAGTATAAGTTTTCTGCATAAATATCTGCAACTGATAGAAAACAAATTTAAATGCTTATACTTAGAACAATAATCTAAGTGTTTCAAGGTCACTATCCTTTTTGTATATCTCCTTTGAACTCTTTCTAAACAATTTAAACTGTCTGTGCATATGCACAGAATGTGATATTATATTCAATAATTGGATGTATATAAGTTTTAAATAAATCAGTTAAATGATATTAATTTCTCGTTGTAAGATTTTTCAACAAAAAAACATATGCTTAATTGCCTTTTCTGAAACTTCATCAATATGTTAATTAAATGACAAATTGTAGCAGACATGAATACCTTAATCTTGATATGTGTTCACTTCTTGAAGTTTGGATGATGTTAAATAAATAAATGCCATGCCTATAAATCTTATTTGAAAATGGCATTATCTTACATTTGTCCATACTAAATATAAGGCCAATGTCAAGTGCCCAATTATACAGACCTGAAAGATCAATGTTAAGCTGTTCAAATCAAATCAGTTTTGAGTTATAAGCCCTATTTTGTAATCATCTGCATATTTAAGTATCCAAAATGTATCATACTTTGATGTGGTAGAAAATACTATATTAAATAAAAATAGCACCAGGACTGAACCCTAAGGTACACCTGATTTAACAGGTAAATATTCAAAATAAACATTATTTATTCTAACTCTTTGTTTGCTATTATTTAGCAAGGTCATTATCCATCTAACTATTTAACTGTTTATGTCTGTTTTTAAAATGCATGCTCTATTAACCTGATGAGGTATGCTATCAAAAGCCTTAACCAAGTCTAAAAAATAACTTTTGGTATTAGACACATGTCCAAGGCCATGATAACCTGATCATAAAAACTTATTAAATTACTCCGAGTAGAATTACATCTAATAAACCCATATTGATTCAGATCTCTAGTGGCCATATCTTGTTTATTAACTCAGACATCTTTCAAATGTTTTACCTGATAGAGAAGTTAGACTTATTGGCCTGTAATTTTTTATCATGCATTTCTCTCCATTTTTATAACTAGAGAAAACACACAAGAGTTTATAAGAATTAGGTACATATCCATTAATTAATAGTTTGTTAAATATTGCATACAAAACAGGTGACAAAGCTTCCTTCATTCTGACTAATAAATAACCAGAAATTAAAACAGAACTCATAGAAGCAGATGTCTTAATTTTAATTCTCGAGGAATTAAAGATTCTGAAATTGATGGACATGCACCAGATACAGAGTTAGATGAAAAACATTTATCTGAATCACCATTTGAATTAAACTTTAAAAAAATATGGACTAAATTCTCATCATGAATTACCGTTTTCTAGTTTAATAGATATAGGCCTATTTATTTATCAAAATGATATATTTATAAAATGGCTTTTTGTTAAATGAGTCACTAATTAATTTACATTCATAATTTTCACTGGTCTTTTTAATTTTGTATTTCAAAACCTTACATATCTTTTTAAATTTACTTCTGTTAACATCAGTTGGAAAATTTATTACCACTCTATGAGCTCATTTTTTATGGCCATACAGCCTATTAATTGATTTCAACCACTGAGGAATATTTACACAAAGATAACTGATGTGCTACAAAGGCTATTTTGGGGAGGTTGCAAAGAGGCAAGACAAGTTATCTGCAAAGAATTGTTCAGAACCTTTACATTCTGAAGACAAAAGGGCTTTGTAGACAGTAAGACAAACTGGACTGCATAGCCATTGCATCATAACAGCATGGCTAAATGGCTAAATGCAGTAGAATTCTTGATGGAGAATAACTTTGGCATCATATCTGACAGCAAACGTCTGACCTGTCCAACCACATTTTTTGTCTTGATCTTTTTTGTCTATCTCTTTCTGTGTCAGTCAGAGTACCACTGATCCTCTGTTATGAACAATGGCTACTGCTTTGCCATAAAGCAAGTCTGCATTTGGAAGAGAAAGACCACATGATCTGTCCCTATTTTGGAGGAATGCAGCTATTTTCAGGCCTGATTTGCTCCTGCACATGACGTCCCTATTATTGGAGATATGTCTCTATTTTTAGGCTTGATTTATCCCACAATTTTCTGAATTTCTCTCATCACACATGATTTTTGAAATGGTCTAGTCACAGAAAATGACTCTACATAACCAACATACTACTGGCAATGGGAATTTAAAGAAAGAGGGAACACATTTTACATCTCCCTTTTTCTGAAGCAAAAAAATAAATGATCTTATGTGGTAGAATTGTTGCAATATAATTCATTAAATTCTACAGATTTTACACTTCTCTTTGACAATGTGCTTATATTTTGCCATCATTTTTGTCTCTCTTCATTTTTCAAACATTTTTTCCGAGAAATACATTACTAAGTAGTAATAGTATAGAAGTAGATCGGTATTCACACTTTATGCTGTTTAGGTGATGTGATTTTTAGCTGAATGTAACTACTTTTCAACGGCCTGTGTACCTGTTTTAATTGTACGCAGGTTGAGAGCTATGTTTGAGAGTTCTGAATGAAATGCCTGATAACTGACATCCAAACTAAATTTATAGTAGAATCACTGAGTACAGAGTGACTAACAAGGAGTGTAACAGCTCACATGGAGTCTGATAGCACTAGAGTTGGGCTGTTGCCTCAAAGGCTTGGCATCTTCATGGGAGGTAAAGACAATTTGGGGATAGTGGTTGCTCTTAAAACATTACATTGTCAGCAAGTTAGTGTAGGCTGCTAGAAACAAACTGAAAAAATAAATAATCCAGACATAAATTCTCAGCTGATATTGGAGTTGTGCAGCTAGAATTTTAGTAAGGATCCCAGCAGGTTCATGTCATGCCATGTGCTGCAATAATGTATAGGGGTATGAGGTTCACAGGGCCAGATGACCTTGTTTTTTATTCTGGGAGAGAGCTATTGATGTCTTCATGTTTGGTAATCCAAGACTTTTGCAACAAAATCCTGGTTGCAATCTATGGTTATGAATATCAGCCACCAACGGGCACCTTGTTTACTTCTCTCACAGTAAAGTAAATGGTGTTAAATATATTTCGTTTTTTGAAGCTGAGCGATATTTTACATACATCTTACTAAACTGCAGGTTTTAGCACATTTCTTTTGACATGTCCATATAAGGGTTTAAACATGTGAGTATATGGAAATGTTAACATGTCATTTAGTGATCTACCAAGCTCCAACAATTGATTGATTCCTGCTTGCAGCAGTGAACTGCAGTGATCTGCATCGATCTTTGACTACGTGGTCTTTCTTTTCCATATGTAGACTTGCTGCAGGGCAAAGCAGCAGTCACTGTTCACAACAAAGGATCCAGTCATTGGTGCTCTGACTGACACAGAAAGAGAGAGAGATAGAGTGAGAGAGACAAGAAAATTGAAGACACTTACAATTTTTTATAATGGTTGTTGCACTTTCAAAAACAACTTTCAGTGAGCCTTTCATTAAATTATAATTTTCAGTGTTATTTATTTATATGCGATTTGTTAAATGGGGTACTACACTGACACTATTGACCTATTGCAGGGAAGACCCAATGTACAGCAAAAAAATTCAAACAAAGGTAGCTATCTGACTTCAGTTCATAGTAAAACAGACAATATGAGTAGCACTAAACAGGTGTATTTCATATACTTGAGGCATCATGTAAATACAAGATGAATGAAAAGGACATCAAAGTGTCTAATTAGTTAAGGTTGTAGGAGTGCTGGCAGATAACTTAAGATTTAAATATCATGGTGACTCTGGTTATGGAAAGTAGCAAGATCACAGGATTTTTAAAGAAATGAATTAAACCAAGAAATTACAATCTGTTACGAGATGGCTACATCTCTTTAATAAGGACAAAAAAAATGTAATAAAGCAACCTACTTTACACCCATTTACAAAAGGAGGCATCTGATGTCCCTCAACATCACTTCATAGATTCATAAAATTGATATTAGAACAAGAAACAATAGAATAAAGGGCAGACTGTGGAATAGTTTAATATCTAGAAAAAGGAGAGGCAATTTTGCACAGGCCTTTATAGCAATGAAGGCAGCATTTTTGGGGAAATGTTTACACTTAAAGAAACAGTTTCTAGTCAGACTGAACTCTCGGTGTGCGGGGAGGGAATATTTCCCGGTGATATTATAGAAGCATGGCTGGTCTTGATAAGTTTGTTGTGGACAGTGATGGAGTTTGTTTACTGACTAAGGTTGGGAAATAGTCTAAGAATAGCAACTTTAATATGCTAGACAGGTTTTATTAGAGGATGTGGTGATGAAAGGAAATATATATTTTAGTTGTGGTAAGACAATTCCTTTAAATGTTGCTGCTGTTGTTGTGGGGAACTAGTAGTGGAAGATTTTATAGGTCATAGATTAGTACTTGGCTAAATGCTCTTGCAAGCCATTTTAAGCCTAGCCAATTATTTCTGTGAGATTCAAACCCTGCATCTTGTGTTTCTAAGGCAAACACCTTAACCATTAGGCCACCCTCCCAACCCCTGAGCCTAGGAGTTCTGTTTAGTCAGTTTCAAATTAAAGGATGGTGTTTGTTTTAGCCATGCCCTGAGGTTGTTTTTTTTTTTTCCCAGACAGATCAGTGATGCCCAGGTCCTAGAGAATTAGTTTAAATCATACATAGGTTTAAAAAATCATGGAGTTTGCTTTCCCAATGATGGTTCATTATTAGTATCCCAAATGCAGAATTTTGTGAGATTTTCTTCTAACTACGTTTGAATTAAGGAATGGGAAGTAGATGCTTTATAGAGGATGATGTCATCAGCACAAAGAAGGACTTGCAGCCTGGAAACCGAGTCTGTAAGAGAGTTTATATATATGAAAAAGAGAAGGATTGCTAGAATGGACCTTGGAGTATTCCTTTTTAGCACATGCTGTGTAATATGTGCATGGGATAGTTTTATTGCAGGAGAACCAGATCACTTCAGCACTAAGTCAACTTGGTTAAAAGACTTTACCAATATTTGATAGTTAACCAGATCAAATGCCACAGTTTTGCATAAAGCTAGCCATAGGGTATAGGACATTATTTGGATTTTGTAGCATATTATTATTATGGGTCCATCAGACATCATGATGTTCCTGTTCACATAGAAATCATTCTGGTAGTTAGAGAGAATATTTTATTTTTTAGTGCATTGCAGGGCTAGATGGACATATTTTTTCATATATTTTGCCAAATGTTGATATGATGGAAGTGGGCCAAAAATGCACAGTAAATTTAGGAAGGTGTCCTTATTTGTAACATTTTCCAAATATTTATGAAAATGTTAAAAGATATGGAAAGAGTGCAGATATTCTGGCAATACTGAATGAATTATATGTATTCTTAATAAAACTGGGAAGAAGGCCCATCAACTCCCATTTGCCTATATGAAGGTAGTTTAGTGAAAAACAAATATTGCTTTCCTTGCTGGAGATATTAAAGTTAAAGTAGAATTTGGCTAGTTCAGTTTGAACATCTGGTGGGGGAGACGACTAATGTTCAGTCAGCTGGAAGGTGGCATAAATCTAAGTATTGTGTTTCAGCGAATCAGTTGGATGGTGCAGTGGTGCAGTGGTAGTGGTAGTGTTGTCACCTCACAGCAAGAAGTTCTCTGGTTCGATTCTCACCTGGGGTGCCTTCTGTGCAGAGTGTGCATGTCCTCACTACATTCGTGTGGGTTTCCTCTGGGTGCTCTGGTTCCCTTCCATGTTAGAAAGGCATGCATCTAGAGTGTTTCTCCCCGGGCCTCCGCTGAAAATTGGCTTTGTTGCAAGTCAGACTTTCCCGGTTAACAAATGTTAGGTAAATAAAATGAATAAATTGGCATTGCTTGTCTGGAACCTCTTTCCAAAGCTGTCAGTATTTGGCTTGCATAAATAAGTGTTCATATGCAGATGACTACACACGTTATACATATGACTAAGACTTTAGTTTATGTCAAAAAGGTTTTCCTGCTCCAGCATCAAAAATTGTTTACACATTTTATTTGGGTGTTTGATGTCCACAGAAGCTTGCAAAGCTATTATTTAATAATTATTCTGTGAGATTTTCTTATTTGAATAATTTTTTTCTTCTGAGACATATTTTTGGGTCTTATTTTTTCATGCAGTAATAGCTGTACACCTTGTAGTTTTACAACTTCTGACATTTTTATGTAAGTTAGCATTCCTTGTCAAATTTTCTGTAGTCTATTAGATGTCATTACACTGCTGTTTTCTCAGAGTATGAGGGCCGCAGATGTTAAGATTTTATAGCACAGCAATCCAGTTCTCCTGTTAGTATCTGTGTGGGACTTGCATGTGATTGAACAGGTTCCATGATGCCCAGTTCACTTACCTGCTTAATAAATGATTACATGAAAATCTGTACAAGAATATAGCACAGTAAATGTATTTTATGACTACCTCACCAGTTTAAGGACTTGCAATGATTTTAATATTTCCTGTTCCATTTTCATTACCATTTATCGGACGTCTGTGGCAAACAGCCAGGGACTATAAGTGTAGAAGAACTAGGATAGCTTTATTTTGTTCAGATAAAGAATGCTGTTCTCAGAACTCTGGCTTCACTAAAGAAGAATGCATGTACTTTTTATTTGTTTTTTTCTATAATTATAAGACAATGCTTTCTTGCTTTTTTAGACTGATTAATTAGATATATCTTAAATCTTCAAACATACATTTGATCACAGCCAGATTGACATATGCATGTTTGTAATATTGCTTGGAAAACTATCGATCATTTTGGCTTAACAGTGAAACTAAATACAATGTACAATTGCCGATATGTTTCAAAAGTCTTGCAGTATATTGCCCTTCCATTTTGTTTAGATTCCAGCTATTCCCTTTTGAGAAATAGATGTTCACTACTGAATATGCTTTTCAGTATGTAATAAAAATGTCCTTGTGTCCTGTGACTTTGTATTTTGTTGAGTACTGCCAATAAATTGCTATGATTTATCATGATTTCCATACCCTGAAATTATTGCCTTCTGCAGGTGGGGGTTATAAACTTTGATCGTTCAGCATGACTGGCCCAACCTTTGAAGCTCTGTTTGTCACTCAGAGTAATAAATTGGACAGCAGTACCGAGAATGGTTGAAAACTGCTTGCATATTTTATGTTTTTCAGGCAAATCATGAAAATCAAATGACTAAAACAGCTAACTGAAAAGCATATGTCCTTACTCTACAAGATGCAGTGATTCCATAGTTGATCATATTAACACCAACGATGCGAGGAGGACAGGCCCACAAATGTGGTTTTGGGGACTTTGCTCATCAATAAAAAAACTGTATGTTATTAAATGTAATTAAAAGAATGCCTGCTTAATCACTTTTATTAATTGTAATGATGTTAACCAGCTAGCTGTTAAATATTTGATAGGGAATACAGATTAATATTTGCCACTGGAAGAATTACAAAAGCTCAGAAAAAATGCATTCCAACCAGTATAGCTGTCTTCAAACAGAGAGTTTATAAACTTATGATATGGGTTATAAAATGACAGTTCATCAGCCTTTTCATGTGTGAGGTTTACTCTGTCCTGTCGTCATGACCTGTAATAAATTGTTTATTAACTCTACATCCATCAGAACTGGTTGCATGCACTTGATGAATACACGTCTATTTACTGCAAATTTTCCATAGTTGATAGAGCTTAGAAACTTGAGATCCTCATTTTCAGCAATTCAGTTTAGTCAATGGAGAAACATATAAATTTTCTGAAGACTTTTTGGTTTAATTTGACAACAAAACCCTCTTTTAGTTTAAACTTCAACACTCCACCTATGGAGATGCAGCACAGCATTTTAAACATGCTTATTCAGTTATAAAACGGTAGCACTTCTATTCTTTGGCATGTTTTCAATGCAACAACATCAGATGTCTGGAGAAAGGAATGTATACAGCTGTGAGGGTGCTAAAGACCACTTCATTGAGATAGATAGTCAGTTATTCATATGGGTCCTTTTTGCTCACTGCTTTCAAGTACTTGGGCCTGCAAACATGCGATATATGCATCCTTGTGATATCAACTTTATTCATTGCTCATAAAGTTTGTAAAAAGATCTTTACCAGTGACCTATTCATTGTGCCCACCACTCTTTTGTTGAAAAATACTTTAGGGTGATATGTGCAGAGGATTATGAAATGTGATCTGGTCTCAAATCATAACTAAATTACTAAATGTTCAATGTGTATTATTATCTTGGAGCTTTTCTCCCCGGGCCTCCACTGAAAAATGGACATGTATCCAGTCGGACTATCCTGGTCAACAAATGTAAAATAAATAAAAATAAATAAATAAATAAATAATATGTTTGAGACATGGATTCTAAAAATTTACCTTGACAGTGTGCTTTCTCTGTGGCACAAGATGTATATTCTGAGAGCTAAATGAAAAATAAAACAGAATTGAAGCAGATCATTAGGGTCTGGTTAGTTGGCATAATAGCTAAGCTGTTTATCTTACAGACACAAGGTACAGAGTTTGATTCACACATGGGCAATTGGCTAGCCTTAAAAATGGCCCACAAAGGCAGTTAACCTAGTAGTAAATGTATGAAACTATGAAAAGAAAACTCCAAGAGGTGAATCTTGGCATCTATGTTAAGATAATAAAGAGGTGACAGGTGAGACCTTATCATAATTATTTGTAGTGTATAGAGTATAAGTACTTTCAGATAGAGAGCAAGTAGAGATAAAGTGTCTCTCAAAAGAATGAGTGACTCGAAGTTCTTAAACACTTTGTTTTGCCAAAATTTTTGTTAAGTGTAGCAGAGTTAAGTAACTAGCAGCCTTTAAATCTGTTTACCATATGGCACTGTCTACTGTTAATGAATATCATGAAAACCAATGTTAACAGCACTTAGGGATGCTGAACAAGTTTTTTCTTTCCATTTTTGGAGTGTAGCTGTGGTGATCCATGCATTTTGTGTGTGTGTGTGTGTGTTTGTGTGTGTTTGTGTGTGTTTGTGTGTGTGTTTGTGTCTATACATATAATTTTTATTTGTATGTGAGTCTGGATTTATATCTATATCTATATGTGGCTATACATATCAAATGAAAAAATACAACGGTAATGCAATGGAATGAAACCAACAGAATGCATAAGTAAAGACACATGAAATAAGGAATCAGCAGACAGGAGAAATACTTTCCCACTTTCATCACTATTTAATCAAATGTACTAGACTTTCTGATGCTTCTAACACTTCAACGGTTGACCTGGAGGTTGTCACAGCATTTGCTATACTTTGAGCCCTATTGGGTCACTTCAGCATACCTACCTGTTCATTTGTTTTAGTCATATGGCTTATTTTCCTGCTTTTTCAAGGAGTGTAAAAATTCAGGTTCTAAAGTTTTCATTTCAATGCCTTTTCTTTGCGTTAGGGAAATAAGATAGTAGACAAGTGCTGTACTTTTATTTTCTGTTAATTAAGGACTTCCGTGCTTCATTAGCTGCTCAGAGTATGCACACAATAATGACATTAACAGTGGTAGATTCACATCTTAGTTTCCGTGGGTTATGCATCTTCTTCGTTTACTAGCATTATTATTATCCTGTATGATAACCAAATGCAGTCATTGCTTTAGTATGCCTGACACAATAAACTTCATTTTTTTTCTGTATTGCTCTGTTTTTGTGCAGACACTTAAATGGATAACACATCGAATTACAGTTTCCAGGTTTTCTTTTAAACCTTCAGTGAAGTGACACCTGACTTCATTGTGTTAGCTAGTGGAGAGTAAAGAAAGTCCTCTGAATGTGGGCTGTGATTGATTGTTGCAACCATGAACTAAACAATTTTTTTATATGTTAAACTTGCTTCTTTATATTACACCGACTCATTTTTGCTGGGCAGTTTTCAGTGCAGTACTCTCTTGCTGGCTGTCTGTCTGTAGGATATCCTAAATTTAGATTTCAGCTGAATATAGATTTGTTTGCAGCTTCCTTTCCTTATATTTTTCTTTTGTTCTTTCTCTTTTCTGTCTCTCTCTGTCTCTTTTTTAAGAAATACAGCTTAAAGAGAAAGACTATATCTTGGGATCAACAGTTCAAAGTAATGGCGAGTGTGGAAGAGAGGTGAAGAAGAGAGTGCAGGTAGGGTGGAGTGGGTGGAGATGAGTCTCAGGATTGATTTGTGACAGATGGGTACCAGTAAGAGTGAAATGGAAGGTCTACAAGGGGGTAGTGAGTAGTGAGTCCAGCTATGTTATATAGGTTGGAGATGGTGATGAAAAGACAGGAGTCAGAGCTGACGGTGGCAGAGTTAAAGATGTTAAGATTTGCACTGGGTGCGACAAGTATGGACAGGATTAGGAATCAGTATGTTAAAGGGTCAGCTCAGGTTGGACTGTTTGGAGACAAAGCCAGAGAGGCGAGATTGCATTGGTTTGGCCATGGGGTATGGATGGATGCTGGGTATATTGGGAGAAGGATGCTAAGGATGGAGCTGCCAGGTAAGAGGAAAAGAGGAAGGCCTAAGATAAGGTTTATGGATGCAGTGAGAGAGGACATGCAGGTGGTTGGTGTGACAGAGCAAGATGCAGAGGACAGGAAGAAATGGAAGCAGATGATCCACTGTGGCAACCCCTAATGGGAAGAGCCGAAACAAGAAGACGATTTTTGTTTCTGTTAAACTTTTGCTTATGTTACTGAGCAGGTGTTTGAAAATTACATGTACAGTGGTAGAAATGCACACATTTAAATACTGCTATTGCATCAAGCGTAGTTCATAAGCAAGTATTGTGCTAGCTGCCCTTGTAAGCCAATTTAAGCCTAGTCAGTTTGCCATCTTGCACATCCAGTAAATATTCTGGAAGAAATTTGTGTTATGCCAACAAATACTTCTGGCCTACACAAACAGTCCTTACCCTAAAACATTGTATGCATGTAGTTCATAGGCAAGTAGTAGGTTAGCAGACTTTGTGGGCCATTTTAAGCCTATCTAATTTCCTTTTCAAAAGTTGAGAATCAAACCTTGTATGTTGTGTCTCTGTTAACACCTTAACCGAGACAGCCTCAGGGGATCACATCACTAGTTCAAGTATTAACTAAATTAATACCTACTGTACATGAAATTATCTGGGATTGTAGATATTTTTGTGTATATATGAACATATACTTTTATATACATGAAAAAATAATTGTAAGTATACTCATGGAGATGTACATCAGTAGTTTGCAGATTATATATATATATCAAGTGAGAACTGCTCTCCAAAACCCAAAAACAGCATCCATGGTGGGACCTGGTGTCCCCCCGGCTGTGTGCTCCACACTCAATGAGGAATTAAAAACCCAGCTACAGCTGCTTAATTAATCAAAGTCTTACCTCTGGGATGTGGTCCCACTTTCACAAGGCCAGCCCACCTCACCCTGGAACCCTAAATTTAGACCGCCTATATTTGCAACAAAAATGTATCTTGCAGTGGAGAGAGGGATAATAAAAGACATAAACTATAGGAATTTGAATTTGAAGACTCCCAGATTAAACTCCAGTTTGGTTGGCAGATGCAAAGATCAGAACTTTGTTTTGAAACAGCCACAGTCTTCTAAAAGGTCACCAAGGCCAGCCTCAGAGGACAGGCAGTCCAGGCCTCCGCCCTCGATAATACCACTCGGGTATCATTGAAAACTACAAACTCATCAACAGCAACATACATTAAATAAGTTACACTCAATACATCACAAGAAACTGGCTGAACTGGTTGCCACCCAGGAAAACTCCATAGGCCAGAGTTGCCCTGTTAAGTGTCAGAGCTGGTGTCCTGTCAGGTCTTGGTCCTTGGCCCACTCTGTTTGGCATCTACTTTGCAGTACAAGCAAACACAGACAAGCAATGGCAGGAGGGTTATGGATGACTAAATAGAAAACATGACTGAAACCAGAACATCCCATAGATCACACATCTGATTAACGTTTAACAGAGGGACAACTGGTGCCAAAGCCACTCTCACAGAAGAGAAAAACCAAAATGGCTAGGGTGCCTAGTTTCCAAAGCAAAGCCAAAAATGCAGCTACATAACACTATTGGGGAAAAACACCAGAACCCCTAGAAGTTTCAAGGGGGACCAGGGGGGTGAGCACAGAAGATCTGTACACCCATGTAGCACCCAGCCAGTAGTAGTGGCTAGAAGTCATTTTCATCCCATTATCATGAAGTAAGGTTCATTAGAGGATCTCACAGTCCCACCATCCATTCAATGACACCTCATCTGTGATCATGGAATGACCGATGATTCTTGCATCACTCATCAGACCAATGATTGAGTTCACCAAATAGTTCTGGATAAAGGATATAAGGGTCTCAAAACTGAAATCAGCTGGAGCTGCCCTAAAACCTTCCTCACCAAAAGGATATTGCTCTCTACCTCGAAGCTTGGGTGACCTTCAGACTGATAGAACTCCCAGATGATTCAGTTTGTTACCTCAATTGCTCACTAGATCCAGATCTTTGCACATCATACAAGGCCACGACGCATAATCCCAGATTAATATGGATCTATTCATCAATTCCAGATCAGGATCATTTCACAACTGCTGGAGGAACAAATCAAATCACGCTATTAATAGGAGTTGTTGGAGGCCCTTTTCCAACAAATTCAAAGACACCTATGCTGTGGAGATCGACCCCAGACCAGGCGATGGGAAGTGCTGGAGTTGCTGCGAGGAGGCACAACAAAATAATGGGTATAGTTCCGAGATACAAAAAAGGGGGGCTACCTCAGTGTCACTAGTAGGACTTAGGCACAGCCTCGGCAGGATAGCTAGCCTTATTACTAAAAACCTATATATATATATATATATATATATATATATATATATATATATATATATATAGGTTGATACTAGGCTTTCTGCCCTAGAGCATTTATAAGCCTAGCCAGAGTGTGTTTGGCTTTCGCTACCCTTTTAGATTAGTTGACTGTGCCTCTGTATAGTAGGTCACAGAAGATAGCCCTTTTAAGGTTAGTTTACTGTGCCTCTGTCTAGTAGGGACACAGAAGAGATCCCAGGGGTGTGTGTGTGTGTGTGTGTGTGTGTGTGTGTGTGTGTGTGTGTGTGTGTGTGTGTGTGTGTGTGTGTGTGTGTGTGTAGGTTTACTATCAAAAGCTGAAAATGCTTTTGATCGAATGTCAGTTCAATGAAAGCACATTTTCAGACACAGCTGTAAATTTGCAGGCAATAATCATAACAGGTTGTGTGATCACTAAGTGCACTACATCCAACTATAATAATAAAGGTTTAAAAAACACAAAATCCACGAAGTAAAGCACTGGAGAAACTGAGAAAGTTTTTTTTTAGCTTAGTTAAAATTTAATGTTCGCTATTCGTCCCAAAGACTTCATCAGAAATGATAAAATACACTTCCAAATCACTTTTAAACCATTCAAAAAACATTTTACCAATCAAATCATCTCATTAGTGAGTCAATTAAATACATAAAACATTTAAAGGCATGCTACAAAAAATGTACAACTCAAAATGTCCACAAAGTTAACTCAGTTTAAAACACAAGGGCATTCATCCCTATATATTCACTTTAGTAATTTTCCTATTTTTTAAGAAACATTTTATGTTCACCATATCATTCAGACCAGGGGATAATTAAGAAGCAAGTTTAATGTGCCATTCTGCCTCTCTTTGTTCAACATAATTTCTAAAATCCCCTCCCCTAAGGTCACACTTAACAACTTCTACTACAGAAAAAGTAAATTTCTTCCAGTTAGAACATGTCAGATAACGCTTAAAAAGGGCATTATTACTATTTTTTGTTTTTATAGTATACAAGTGCTCTAATACCCATTACCTTAGACTCCTGGTGGACATGCCAACATAAAAACTTGGGCATGTTGAACACATTGCAAGATACACAATCCCTGTTGTACCACAGCTCAATTTTCCAGGGATGGGTATAGTAAATTGTAGATATTCCAAAAACACAAAAGGACCCTCAGAAATAAATCTGCATGCCCTGCACCCTGAACATTTGAACATACCCCCAGTTTCAAGAGAAGTAAGGGCCTGCCCAAACTTATTATTTTCTAACAACTGTTTTGATTTTTCTTGTAAACAAAATGGGGGCCTTCTCCAAGAACTTTAGATAAATCTGCATTACCCGTAACTACTTTCCAATTCTCACTAATAATCTGATGGATGTAATTACTGTTTACATATATGTCCAAACAGAATCTGAGACCTTCTGCCCTCTCTCTTTTATGTGTGTGCCACTAGGTACTGCATTCTGAGCTTTTTTAACAAAACCTCTTAGCAGAATAGGAGGAAAATCTGTCTGTCTCCTATGAATGACCTCTTGAGTCATATTTTCAAGTAGGTCTCCAGGGTAACCTCCTTCTAGATACAACTCTTTTATGAGGTTAATTTCCTTCCAAAAAACAGAATATTCCACTATCATTCGAGATGCTCGAACAAACTGTCCTCTAGGAATATTTTTCCCATAAAGTAAGGGTGGCAACTCTTGAAATGGACATAGCTGTTACAAAATGTACTCACAATGAATACTACTCAAAAACACATTCTTATTAGTGTCCATTATCAAGTTAACATCCAAAAAGGAAACCTTGTTGCCTATTTCCCCCACCACAAACTTTAAAAATGCTGTACTAGCACTTAAAAGCTCCACAAACTCATTTAACATTAAAGTTATCCTTATAAACTATAAAGAACAAATCATCTGCAAATCTTTTATAAAAGATAATTTGTTCTGAATAATTAATGTGTGGCAGTATTTCCATGTCCCACCAACCTAATAGCAAATTTTCATAGGTTGCACCAACAGTGGCTCCCATGGCAATCCCTTGTAGTTGTTTATAAAATTGCTTGTTTTAAATTGTGTTAACTGTGTGGACATTTTGAGTTGTACATTTTTTGTAGCATGCCTTTAAATGTTTTTATTTATTTAATTGACTTGCTAATGAGATGATTTGATTGGTCAAATGTTTTTTGAATGGTTTAAAAGTGATTTGGAAGTGTACTTTATCATTTCTGATGAAGTCTTTGGGACGAATAGCGAACATTAAATTTTAACTACGCTAAAAAAGAACTTTCTCAGTTTCTCCGGTGCTTTTCTTGGTGGATTTTGTGTTGTTTTTTGTACTGTGGACACCTGGGCCTTCTTGTGTGCTGCTTTTTTCTTTTTATTGTTTTTTTTGTTGTTAGTAACACATGGCTGGAGCACTAGAGGATGACAATTTGGACTTGACTCAACATTCTACACCTACCAGCAAAGAAAGAACACTTGATGAACTTATGTTGGCAGTAGGTGAAATGCAAAGGTCTTTGACTGTTTTGTCAGCTAAAATTAGAGAGAGTTATACAGTTACCAACTCTTGTAATAATTTTCCCCTGAATCCTGCTTTGTTTTTAAGGCAGGAGCTTTGTCAAGGTAATTCAACAAATGGAACAGCCAGTAAGTTTTTAAATGTTAGCTTTGATCTGTTTGCAGGGGATATAGTTTTGGCAAATAACAGCGTTGCTGCTAAAAATAATGTTAACTCTCTGTTGGACAAAATGGAAAGAGGTTTGAAGCATTATTGGGTGCTTCATGTAGAAAATACATATTTTGAATACTGTATTAATACTGGCATTGTACCTAAGGATCTTCGTTTTTTTAAATTACCTAATGGAGTCACTATGGACAGTCCATTCTTTAAGCAGCTATCTGCTTTCTATGACAATGCTGGTAAAGAGTATTCGAAGCTTCTTATTAAAAACAACAGTACTGTTTTGGCAGAATTACGTATTTTCCTGACAGAGATGGATATGACCATTGGTGAACTACTTATCAATTGTCCTGATTCAAGATTTGAGTATGAGCAGCTGATTAAAAATGTTAAACAGTATGAACAAATAATAGTTCAACGTAAAACTAAAAAAATCAACAGGGACTTGGCAGCATATGCAGGGGGCAATGTTTATGGTGATTTTTGTTCCCCTTCCTTCTAGAGCAGGCAAAGATTTAAGACAAAATGTTATTAAATAGGCCCAGCCAGCAGTACATTCAAGTAGTGTTTTTAAATGTTTTTATGTATTTAATTGACTTGCTAATGAGATGATTTGATTGGTCAAATGTTTTTGGAATGGTTTAAAAGTGATTTGGAAGTGTATATTATCATTTATGATAAAGTCTTTGGGATGAATAGAGAACATTAAATTTTAACTACGCTAAAAAGAACTTTCACAGTTTCTCCAGTGCTTTTATTGGTGGATTTTGTGTTTTTTGTACTGTGGACACCTGGGCCTACTTTTTTCTTTGAATAATAAGGTTTGGTATGGGCATTCCGAATCCGGTTCGGTCGACCATTTAGAATGTTGACCCGAAATGTTGAATCTGGAATGCCGAAAAGTAAACCAAGGTGAAAATGAATACATCAACCACTGTGATTCGATGTATTCGACATAGCAGGAGGTGATATCAGTCACCCATGCTATGCACATTAATGTACCATTACACTCCATAGTCAATGTTATGTTAATGCTACTCTTTTGCAGGGGGCACTATGCCCCCCCTGCACTCCCATGTGAGGGCTGCACCACCCACACACCCCTGCACATTAAATATACCAACTCCAAGATTATACTACAGTGAGGAAATGAGCCAATTCCCTGTTCCCCCACTGAACTGCAATCTCCCAGCACGTCGAATCAGGAATGATCATGTGTAATATATCACTCAATCATTAGAAATTGATCATTTTTGGTTTGTTTCACTGCCGTTTTGAAAACAATGATTCAAGCATGTGTCACTTGATACCCCTCACTTTGTAAATGTAATAGTAAACCAATAATAAATGTGAAAATAACAGTTTATGGTTTGATATCAGTGTACATTCTGTTGCAGTTGGTTGTATGAAGAATGATGTCAGTTCTCTGCTGCAAAGCTGTTTGTTTAGCAAAGGGGATAAGGCACCCATCTGGTTTTCTCAGTGTACATTGGAGTGAGAGTTCAAATCCAGACCTATGTAGACATATGTCATGTGTACTAACATTTTCTACTGTATATGTCATTGACTGCTTTTCCTCATTTCAAGCATTTCTCCATTTTTTTTTTCTTTTATTTTCTTTTATATTCAATAATACTAAAAACCTGACAGAGAAAACATTTGACAACAAATGAAGAGAAGGTTGGATGTTAACATAAAATTACCCTCCTCTGTAATAGGCTCACTGCATAAGAAGCAGTGCTCCTCAATGACGATATTCAAGCACAACCTTGAGTACTGGTTGGGTGGTTGTAAAGCCACCTCTGGGCTGGCACCTATGTCCCTCATGGACAGGGCCAGTTGGTGCTGCTTGTGATGAGCCTTCTTTACCCTGGAGCAGTAACTAAGGAACCTCAATCCTCACCACTGTCTCTAGTAAAGAAGTGTCACTAAAAGCATGGATAGAAATACACAATATCCTTAACAGTACACTGGGAACAGGCTCCAAACCTGTGACTGGACTATATGCTTCACTCCAGGCCCCCAAATGAGTTTCCACATCAACCACTGCAGAGCACTGTGTCCCACTTCTAGGTATCTGACATGCTGACTCTTAAATGTCTGGTATTCACTCATACACAAACACTTGGAAAGACTGGCATAGATGTACCTGCTGTGTTCCTTTGCCCAAATTATAATAATGGCTGCCACCAGTCAGATACCACAATACCATTCAAAAGGGGTGTTCAATTGTATTGGGTAAAATAGTTTTTGATACAAATGGTAGCATATAACCCAAGCATTAAGGCTTTTCAGAGTGGTCCTAGTGTTATTGCAATATGCATAAACACTTTCAAGTTATTAAAAGTATTCACTAAATAACCAGCCACAATGAAATATAGCAAAATATTTAATAATAAATAAAAGGATTAAAATATGTAAATACTGAATAAATGATTCCACCAAATGACTGTGTTTCACATTCAGGGAATATGAAAACAACACTGTAAGATAGATTTCACACTGATTTAAGAAAACTTCTAACTAACTAGCTGCAGTTCCCTGACCATTTGAAGATTAACTGTCCCTATATAATCTAAATAACTCAGCAAGGCAAAATTATATTCTTACTTCTGAAAGGCAAGTTGAGGAATTATATCCACACTCCAGATTGCTGTCTGTCCTCAGCAACAAAAACAACTGCTCTGGAAACAACTGGACAACTACTGCTGAACATTTCTGGAAACAACCAACTGAACATCTGACTCAGAACCTGCTTTCATAGCAAATTTTCTAACACTAACAGGAAGCTGCTATGAGAATTCTACTCTCTCATATCAGACTTTGAAAAGTAAACAAACAGCTGCAGTGAAGCTTCTGTTCTTCCATTTCTGTCACACAATGACCTCACATCTAGGTCAGCCGACTCTGGCATAACCTACATTCAGAATTCTCTTAAAAAATGTACACGTGGTCAGCCAGAAGAACACTGTTTGACATTCAAACATCTTGCATAAATCAGAGTGATAATCAAAAGACATAAACTTATTTACAAAATTATAGCTAGTCATGCTGGCATATGTAGCACAGGGTAATTTACAATGATTTACAAAACTTCAGCCAGTCATGCTATCACAGATAAAAAATATCAAATATGTTGTGCTAAAAATTACCATCCGACTATACTCAGTAATGGTACATGTGTTTTTACACAGATAGAATTCTAAAGATCCTAGTGCCATTAGGCTTGTGTCCCCATATAAACCTATGAAGCTATGTGACTATGCAGGCCTCGTAACCTGTTGTCAACCACATGACCTGCCAATGTCATCTACTGCAAGTACACCTGCACTCTTGTATAAATCATTCTTGTGCCATGGCACTTGCATAATGTAATGTGTAGTTAGATATGTAGGGGGTCTGTTCTCACTGCAGTCAACCGGGGGGTGGTGTGTTTGTGTTCTTGCTTGACATTACAGAAAGATTTTTACACCAGCATGTGGAACACTGTTATTACCATATTCTCCTCACCAGACACTGATGATGTCATCAGCTGTAAGTGTTGTCTGATATACTTCAATTCACACTTGAGCTGTGGTGCTTGAGCTAAGTACTGTGTCTTGCAGTCTGTGTACTTAGATAGAGAGGGGTTCTATTCTCATTGCAGGCATCTGGGGTCTGTGTGTGTAAGAGACCTGTTGCTTGCCATTACAGAGAGCATTTTACAACAGCATGTGGGACACAAGTCATCTTGTTCTCAGCAGATACTGCTGATGTCATCAGCTACATTACCTTTTTGGATATGCAGTACTCACACCAGGGTTGGGTCAGAGACTAGCCTGGGGACCAGGCAGAAGTCATGTCATCCCATACAATGAAGTTTACAGTGACATGGGGTTTACTCTATCTACATACATCATGGCATGGTGTACAGGCCCTGTATTATATTGATGAGAAAGCCCTATGGTCTCACCAGCTGCTACATGTATCTGGTGAGGTACATGTAAAAAAGAACATTATACTTGATTAATGCTGTAATGAGGTTTGACTACAGTGCTGTCATATAATCCTAAGATGTCAATATGATGGCATGACTTATGATGTGCACAACATTGGCTTACAATAGCAGTGTGGACACTTGCTGATCAAAGTTCAGATTGCTATCTAAATGTGTTCCCAGTGCTTGCATCACTGGGTTTCTCCACAGCAGGACTGTTGTCAATGGTGTGATTAACATAGATGTCCACTTTTCAGATGGACATTATAAATGCACATTTCTGCATATATTTGTAGATCATGTGCCTTTCTCACTATTCAGTTGTGTGTGTTAGCTCGTCCTGTACTATGTTATCACCATTGATGAACTCAATGATTGCACAAAATATCCAAGAATCAGCAAACTTGGTAAGCCAAAGGCCATATACTTTAGCCTGAACTGTCAGGAAATACAGTTCAAACAGTGAAGAGCCAAGCACAGATTCCTGGAGTTTGCCAATGGTGATAGTTCTAATCGTACAGGTTGATTCACTGACTGTCACACGATATGTTCTGTCAATGAGACAATTGTATACCTATCACCTGATGTAAGATATAATCCCGAGCTTGGGATTTTTCTCAATGATACCTGCGTGTAATTGTGTCAAAACCCTAGGTCAGATCACAATAGGCAGTACACACAATCTTACCTTCCTCCATGCCTATCACATGGAATCAATGTGCTGTGACAACACCACAAATCACCTATGGTGTGCCCCAGCACATACACCACAGTCCCGCTACGGTGGAATACACAGTTCAACATACCCTCCACATGGCTTATGTTATCGTACAAAGGTGTACATCAACATGCATCCACCTGTGTTGGGGGGACAGCACCTGATGCATGCATGTATAGAGATATCCTGACTCTCCTGTACTGTGAGGTAGACCAACGTGTCATCATGGATCTCTTCTACATGTATACTAGTAAGATTTCCTGTGTATTGAACAGGCTTGTGTGAGTTGTTACTGCTACATCAGGTCTCTTACATCTGATAGATGTCCTCAAAGATGACATTGAGGGCATGCATGATGACAAGTGTAGCATCCTGTGGAATTGGAACAGGTGAAGGGATTTGACAAAAAGTCACATTGTGGTATTCAATCAACACTGTCACATGTGGCCGTAAACAGCAATAACACCAAATGGTTAGACCAGTGTATGACATATGTGGCATCTCACTATGATGAAATGTGTGATGTGACATATATCTTAGGTTCAGTGATCAGGGAAGTACATCAGGGGTGTCTGCTAGGCCCTTGCTTACCCCTTAGTTCAGTGATTGACATTATAAATGACATATACATGCTGTGTCGAAACAGCTGAATGAAGGACTACAGCTTGTGGACAATCATTGACTCCAACTGTAATATTAGTATAATATACACAGTATCATCACATACCAGAGACTGCTGTCACAGCCATGACAACACCTGGATTTCTGACAGATGGAGGGATGTTTTGCATCAGGAAACAGACACAACACCAAGTACAATGTGGACATCACACCCTATAATCAGACCAATAGGTATATGACCTGGGGTAGAGGGTAGGTGGTACATTCACCAGCATGTGGTTACAGTGCTAACTACTGCCTTGACTGTAAAACAAGTACTGGTTATGTGAAGAACATGCTCATCAGAGGGCATACTAATGTCATGGTTCCCAGACTTCATCTCACCAATAACTGTTTACAGTGCACCCTTCTCCATGTACCTCCCTACACATCTTTCAGTGATGTATATAACTGAAGTGTACCACCTTTATCACAGTATGTTGTCACACAACTTATCATCCATATCTAGGTATTCTTTCTGTGGAATATACATAATTGTCTGATGTTGAAGAACACTATTCAAATTGTTACACTGCCTGTTCACCTTATACACACACTGCATATATAGATGTTTGACAACATTACTGGCATGTATATTATTTGTGTCAGTGTGAATTGTGATTGATATATATATATATATATGTGTGTGTGTGTGTGTGTGTGTGTGTGTGTGTGTGTGTGTGTGAGTGTGTGTCATGCACAAAAGGCAGCTAGCCTGTAGTGCAGTATAGCAGTGTCTCTCCTAAATCCTCCTGAAGATATTAGAGTACCAGGATAGTGTGCATGGTTACCCTCATAGAGTGTGGATGTATCATACTAGTTGTGCAGTGTGTTTGCAGGCTCATCTATTATCACTCCACATTACATATGTCATATAAGAGGCATTGGATTAATGGTGGTATCATTCAGATATTGTTTATTATTGTGGTTGGTTCTTGTAATGTTTGCCATGATCCTTTACCTGTGGCCACCATGCTGGAGACCTCTGCTGAGAGTACACTCATATTCAGGTATATCAGTATGAACAGCTTCCCAATATGCACCATACCTCAATTGTATGTCATATCCCTGAAATATTTCCTCTGCATTGCTCATATAAGAATGCTAATCTCAAACTTACATCCTCCCCATTGTTATTTTACCATGTATGAGAGTCACAGACAACACATTTTCACTGTACAGTTTGTACTGTGCCTTATAGATACAGTGTGTGCCTGGTGTTGCTGCTACAACCATTTTCCATTGACTTGCCCTCCTCTGCTGCACATGCAGGAGTTTCACCTCTTTCCCTGTGTTCATTCCTACAATTCATCTGTGTGTCCCTACTCAATATACACACTTACCCTGAGTGAACATTTTAAATGGCAGTCCCATGTCCTGTTACAGATCATTAACACAACTTCAGTACAGAATGCCAGGAATATGATATCACAATACTCTGCACTGTAGGTACACTGTCCTGTACTGTGTTTGGACCATATACTTCACATTCATACACCTCAACTGCCCAGATATTCCCAGGATGTCCATATGTTTTTCTTATCAAATATGTGGCTTTCTGCAATATCACTGAGTTGATTTCTGGACTGCTGTGACTCAGTATTATGGACATTTGGGTGCATACCTCTCAACTGTCCTGATCTGTGCAGAATATCCAGTTGTTGTCTCATATTTGTGATCTTTTCCTCATAGCTTGTTTTCTTGGCAACTCATCGACATGTCATTGCAGAGTGCAGTCAATAACTGATGACTGACACTTGAGTTCCAAACTTCATGCTCTTTAGAGAGTTCATGCTAATGTACAACCTATACATTCTATCTACTTCATAAGTTTGAATGTGGAATATAAACAATCTGTCCCTATTTCTGGCCTTTGTCCTCCCATTTTATGGGTTTGTCCATATTTCTCGCTCTAAGAGGTTGAGAGTGTTACGTTCATGCACAGTCCCATGTGACATCTATGTCAAATATGTCCCTATTGCTGGTTATTTGTCATCTCATTAAGATGGCCTCTATGCAGATATGTCACACTAACAGAATGACAATTATTTGTACAGTCATACCTCTCAACTGTTCAGATTTTTGCAGAATGTCCAGATTTTTGCCTCATATTTTTGGTCTGTTCCTCATAAAATTTATGATTTTTCTGGGAAGTTACTAGGATGATCTGAGGACTGAAGTCACTAAATAATGATATACATTTGTGTTTCAGACTTCATACCCATAAAAAATACATGCTTAGACAAATCCTGTTCTAAAGTTTATAAGAGCATTATTTAAAAATCTGTCCCTATTTATCAGTCTTTGTCCTACCATTCTTTCAGGCTTTGTCCAGATTTTTGCACTATGACATTGAGAGGTATGTGACAGACATTTGAGTCTCAGACTTCATACCCTTCAGTAAATTCATGCAAATGCAAGACCTGTCATTCTATGAACTAAGTTTGTAATAGCAATATTTTATGTGTGTCCTTAGCTGTCATCCTCTGTCCCCACATTATTTATGGCTTTTGTCCCTGTTTCTTGCTCTAAGAGTTGGGGAAGTTATGTATACAGCTCTGATTATCATCATTGTGGCATTCCATGGAAATTCACGGACCATATGTACTCTCCTTTACATGGATTTGTTATCTGTGCTCATTTACAAGGTTCCACAGCCAGAAATACTGTTGGGAGCTGGGAAACCTAGCTTAGGCATGCCATGACTCATTAATATGCATTACCCGCTACCACAAACTGAGCACCATTACGGGTAAGATGTAAACTCTGTGTAGGCTCTGTGCGGAGCCTAGACAGAGTTTATTGAGTCTGCACTTATATGTTTTTTTACAAAAAAAGCAACACTAACTTGAATGTCATGGTCAGTATTTTTGGACTAGATGCCGTCTCTTTACCTGTACAGTCATAGGCCATGCACGAGCTCCCTTACTATTACTACTATTGCTTCTGGCTGGGCATCATTACTCATATTTGGAGTGGACTAGGAGCTGTAATGACAGCATGTGTCACTTCATCACCAGAATGCAACATGTAGTAAACATCCTACATACGGTATCTGGAGGGCTTTTCTAGACTTATCCAGTCACCTAAATTGACTTTTTAACAGGTCAAAGACCAACACAATGACAATACAGGTCTGGGACAGGGCTGCATTATAACTATTTTTAGCAGCTTCACCTGGATTTCTCACTGGTGTAATGAGTGATGGCTCCAGAGGTTATCCAGCATCACCTGAAAAAAATAAAAAAATTGAAATGGGGAGGATAAAACAAAGAAAAGGGGCTTAATATTCAGCATTACACTTTACCTTGAATAACTACGTAAAGAAAATAAAAAAAGAAAAAAAAAAATTTTTCCAGAAGTTGACCACTGGTCATCCTACCATGCAGAAAGTGGCATTAGAGTGAGCTACTGTGGCAGATATGGGAATCTTGTTCACTGTCAGGATGCTGGCAAAGATACTGGTGATGCACCCTCGTGCTTCATATTCTTCCTGGCAACTGATGGAATGGTAGCTCTTCCTACTGCAGTAATGCTTCACTTGTGGATGAGATGGGGCCTTACTTGCAGCATGGGTGCAGTCTATCACACTGAGTACCTCAGGGAAAAAAGCTACCTCATAAAATGCATGCATAGTCCTGGCTTGGTCCTGATATGACAGCATTAAAATATTCTGTGGTCTAGGATGCTTGTGGACAGAATACCATATGAAATTATCATTGGAAACTGTGCTAGAAATGCTTGCTCCTTACAGACTACATATTAGAAAAGACAGAGGAAACACTCACTGATTTATCTACACACACAGAGACACAAACGCATCCACCTGTCTTTATTCATGCATCTATAGATATGTGTGTGTGCATTTGTTTGTCTGTCTTTGTAGTGGAGATAGTTAAGGGATGAAGGATATAGCTGTAATAGTCAAGCAGATAGGAAATTAATTCTTAAAGACAGTTGAAGAAATAGTTGCCACAATGCTCAGTCAAAGCGTTTTCAGTGATAGATGCAAATCAAGAATTTTGCAGCTTGAAGTGGATAAGGCAAACGCTAAACTGTGCACACTTAATGCTTTCTTGAGCTGATATAGTTTTCTGGGTCTATCTTTTGGGACTTCATCAGCACTTGATGTATTTCAGCATGCATTCCCTAACAGGTCTGAATGGTTAGAAGATGTGAAGTGCAGTATGTCATGAAAGGAGATACCGCTATCTGGAATTTTGTAAATATTTATATGTCATTTGTGAATATCAAAAGGATTTATATAGAAGCATGACAAAGGGAGATACTGCCAGCACAGCTATCTGGAATTTTGAAAATAATTATATGTCCTTTGTGAATATCAGCCTGATGTATACAAGATGTTTGTGTTACAAATGTATTAGAACTGTATGTCATGTATATATCAAGTTAAGTTTGTACAGACATGTGTTAAAAAAAGGCATTTTGTAAAGTACTGAGCTTAAAGATATATCCATAGTGTGCCCTGCTGGAAGAGAACAGAAATGTACATACACTGTTATAACTGTTTAAATGTATATATTTTAATAATGAAAATTGGAACACAGGAGGTTAACTTCATTCCAGCAAAACTTCAGAAAAATAGCTGAAATTAAATTACTTTATGACAGCAAGAGACAGGATGTCTATACTAGGGAGCTCTCTGTATTGTCGTGAAGGAGAAATAATTACTAGGCTTGAGATGTGGAAGTGTTTTATTGTTTTATGACTTCCAGAATCTGCCATAGATCTGAGGTCTATGTATTTTCACAAGTAGATGCTAAATACTGCCAGATTCCAGCAGTGGGGGGGTTTCAGCTGGAATAGAATCAGATGACAAGAAATTATATCATTCTGCAAGCTATCCCAGCAATAGTATTTGAGATATCAATTTGGGAACTCTCTGAGTGAGACGGAGCATTCTGTATTCTGTCTTGGACCCGACAAGAACCATTCGCTACATCTGCCTTGCTCTTGGTTTAGATATTTTTCTTTATTTATTTGAGACTGTTCTGCAAAGTTGTTTTAAATATTCTTTGTGATTTTGAACTCTGATGTCACTGTAATTATATAACAATTGTTTTCTTGTTCTTTTATTATTTATTATTGAATATATTTAAACCTTTAATTTTGGCTGCTCTGTGTAGAGATATTTAAGTTCTGAGAGTACTTGCATATTTATTTGGTGACACTGTGGGCCACTCCTAATAGCATGCTCTTCGTCAATCTACCATTTGTATTAATAGTGACATTACACAGTAAGATTGGATACCCTTTGTTAAGGGCCTTAAAGTAGCTGATAAGTAGTGACTGGTGGCAGTGGAAACTACCTTATAGTTTGGGCAAATGGGAGCATAGCTAGTAAACCTGTGCCTGATTTTCTCAGGTGTGTGTGTGTGTGTGTGTGTGTGTGTGTGTGTGTGTGTGTGCGTGTATGTGCAAATCAAACCTCAGAGAGTGTGTGTGTCAGCTACCTGGAAAGGGACACAAAGCACTGGTTGTACAGAGAGGGTGATGGAAGTCCTGGCTTGGTCACTCAGCTGAGATTTCAACTCTAAAGCTGTGCCAGTGTGAAATCATATTGGGGATCTGGAGAAAGAGGGAAAAACCAGCCCCAGACTGAATGTGGTCTCTGTGTGCTCTTAAGTGAAATTACATTTGATGCAGGGAGCTGCATCTGGAAATACTGCGTGTATAACTTGTCATCCTCCCAATGTATGTTCCCCACTGGTGCCAGTGGTGAGGATTGAGGTTCCTTGATTACTGGTCCAGTGGTGATGTGTCACATTTATTGGTTGGCAGTGGTGGGATCCCCGCATCACATATTAAGATTCAGTGGTGTGGATACTGAATTCCTGTAGCCTGTAAACAGTGGTCACTAAGGAAGGTGTTTGTACTCTGAAGCAGCCACACAGTGAATATTCAGAGTTCCATATCAGATTATTATTTTTTTTTTTGTGTCATCTTAGTTAGTCAGGGAAAGCAGGCAAGCATGTCAGCAGAAGAGTATGGCAAGCTGACAGGGAACCATTTGGCTGAGATGTGCCAAGCCAAAGGACTGGGACATGCCAACCTGACTAAAGTAGAGCTGATTGCAGCCTTAGCAACGGCTGCATCACAGACCAGCAACCAGGGGGACAACCAGACTGGCCTTGGGAATGTACAATTCTCGGAAAATGGACAGTTCAACTTTGCCTCAGAGGACTTAAAAATCCATCTGGAGTTAAAGAGACTTGAGCCGGAGGCCAAACATTTGGAACTAGTATCAGCAGAAAAACTGTGGCAAGAGAAATAAAAATTGAATTAGAAGCAGCAGATAGACTGAGACATCTGGAAGCTGAAAAAAATAAGAGGCAGAGACAACATGAAAACGAGATGATACTTCTCCAGGGTTATGGAGGAAATGGGGAAGGGAGTAACCAAACCCCAGAAGCAATAATGGTCAGTAAATTTCTTCCACAATTTACAGAGGGTGATAATTGTGATACTTTTATTCATATGTTTGAAAGAGTATGTAAACAGTATAATGTTGACCAAGGGCTCTGGGTACGGTTTCTGACCCCTTTACTCCATGGTAAAGCTGTAAATGCTGTTTCTAAATTGTCTGATACTAATTGCATAAATTACAATACTGTTAAAAATTGTTTATTAGAGTGTTTTAAGTTAACACCTGAAGCTTATAGAAAAAAGTTTCATGAGCATAGATGCAAGGCAGATGAAAGTGTGTTTGAATATATTGCTGAATTAAGCATTTATTTTTCATAGATGGGTGAGTGCGTGTCAGGCCACCACATTTGAAGGGCTGGCAGTCCTTTTGGTGAGGGAACAAGCTCTTAGCACATTGCCTGAGGACATGACAATCTGGGTGGCAGATAGGGAATACAGGACTGCAGATGAATTGGAGAAAAAAAGGGAGAGTTATGTCTAACAAGCAGGGTATCACTGCACAGGAAGGGGATACCAAGTGCTGCTCATGGTTCTAAGGGAACCCATGGAACAGTCTAAACTGCCCCAACAGAGTCTGCCAGTAGCAGGGGAAACCACTAGTTCAGGCACATGGCCAGGACCAAAGGTTAAATGTTTTAAATGCAACCTGTTGGGCCTTGTAGCATATAGATGTCCACAGAGGCAAGGTGGGGAACAAAAGATGGGAGAGCCAATAAGTGGGAATGCCAGAATGTCAGCAGTAAGTTGTCTGGAGACAGCAAGAGTACCAAACTACTGCAAGAGGTTATGTCTTATCTTAGTAGATGGAAAACAGGCCACTGATAAGAGAGACACAGCCTCTGACCTAACCATTGTGAAGACTGTAATGGTTAAAGAGAAGCACTACTTGCTTGGGCAGTCAACTCCAGTCAGAGCTTTAGGAGGGACCGCATTCTAAATCCCTTTGGATGGGGTTCACCTTGACTGGGAGGGTGGAAAAGGAAGCAAGCAAGTAGGTATGTTTGAGGATATCCCTGCAGATTTCCTGATAGGGAGTGATTTTGATAATGCAGTACCTTGTGTGCATGCAGTTGCAAGCAGTCATGCTTGGAGACAGGCATGTAGGTCAGGTAGCCTGGGGGGTACCCAGACAGACTGCACACTTGCAGCCAGGACTGGTGATGTGGTTATATCAGAGAGGGAGCTACCCTGTAGCAGTGAGACTAAAGGTAAGCCACAGCTGCTGGTGGTTACTGATATTCTCTTGGACAGAGTGATTGTAAGGGCAGAGTTGAGCAGTAATAGCCAGGCTGACATTGAGGCACCACTGTCAGACAATACCAGACTTCCTGTGGAAGGGGAGCTGGGAAGGGTTACAAAGAGACAGTTGAGACAGGCTCAGCTCAAAGACCCTACATTACAAAGTCTGAGAGAGGTAGCTATTGAGGCACCTGATTCTCAAGGAAAGGGGGTATTTGTATACTGGGACAAAGGGTTACTGTATAGAGAGTGGTCCCTTGAGGGAGGGCTAGAGGGTGAGAGAATACAACAGTTGGTAGTGCCCAGAGCCTACCATCTGGCACTTCTAGCCATAGCCCATGATATTCCCTTTGCAGGTCATAGGGGTATAAAGCATACCAAGAGACTTATGATGCAGAACTGTTATTGGCCTTGGATTTCCATGGATGTAACATGGTACCGCAGGACCTGTGACCAGTTTCCAAAAGATAGGCAAGGCAGGAGATAAGGTCTAAACTCCTTTGGTGCCTTTGCCTGTGATTGAGGAGCCACTTCAGAGGCTAGCTATGTATATTGTGGGGCCTCTGTGTACCCCAGGTTCCACAGGGAAGAGGTACATCCTAGTGCTAGTAGATTATGCTACCAGATACCCTGAGGTGGTGGCTCTGTCCTCCATAGAGGCAGAAAAAGTGTCAAATGCTTTGTTAGAGATTTTCAGCAGGGTAGGTTTTCCAAAAGAAATACTGACTGACAGAGGTGCCAGTTTCATATCAGACCTGCTGGCTTGTCTGTAGAAGTACTGTGGGGTGAAGCACCTAAAGACCACCCCTACCATCCCCAGACTAATGGTCTTGTGAAGAGGTTAAACTCTACAATAAAAGCCATGCTACAGGCATTTCCAGACCAGTTTAAGAGGGAGTAAGACACATATGTGCCCCATCTGTTATTTGTTTACAGAGAGGTGCCCCAGGGATCCACAGGTTTTTCACCCTTTGAGTTGCTGTATGGGCATAGGGTGAGGGGACCTCTAGAATTGATTCATGATGAGTGGGAGGGTGAGTGTGAATCCTACAAGGAGTCTGTTGTGGCATATGTTCTAAATCTCAGGACAAGGCTTCGGGAACTCATGGGCTTGGCCCAGGAGAACCTGGCAGAAGCTCAACAGCAGAAAAAGGTTGGGTATGACAGGAATGTTTGAGATAGAGAGTATGCTGCGGGGCAGTAGGTGTTGGTTCTTATTCCTGTCAGACACAACATTGGAATGGACCCTTTAAAGTGATAAGAAAGGTCAGTGCTGTTAACCACATGGTAGAACTGCTAGGTAGGAGGCAGGGGCACAAACTGTGCTATGTTAACACCATGAACCCTTACCATGATAGGGATACTGTGGTGCTAAGTAGTGGTAGTAGAAGGCAGGAGAGTCTGAGGGGGATCTATGGCTACAGGGAGCCAGCCAGGGAAGTCCCAAATTACTATAGTGGAGCCTAAGGTTGCAGGCATATGACAGGACAGTGCAGTGATGTACTGGGGCCAGCAATGCCAAGGCAGCTGGGATCTCAAGACAGGGAATGGGGTAAGGTATTCCCAGATAGGCTTATCCTTCTCAAGCAACATTTCTCAAGGGTCACTTAAACAACTAGCTTGAGTCTTCGAGGGAGAAGAAATGTCACCAAAGGAGATACTGCTAGCCCAGCTATCTGGAATTTTGTAAATAATTATATGTCATTTGTGAATATCAAAAGGATTTATATAGAAGCGTGACAAAGGGAGATACTGCCAGCACAGATATCTGGAATTTTGTAAATAATTATATGTCATTTGTGAATATCAACCTGATGTATACAAGATGTTTGTGTTACAAATGTATTAGAACTGTATGTCATGTATATATCAAAATAGGTTTGTACAGACATGTGTGTTAAAAAAAAGGTATTTTGTAAAATACTGAGCTTAAAGATATATCCACAGTGTGCCCTGCTGGAAGAGAACAGAAATGTACATACACTATTTTAACTGTTTAAATGTATATATTTTAATAGTGGAAAGTGGAAAACAGGAGGTTATCTTCATTCTGGCAAAACTTCAGAAAAATAGCTGAAACTAATTTACTTTATGACAGCAAGAGACAGGATATCTATAATAGGGAGTTCTCTGTGTTGTCTTGAAGGAGAAATAATTACTAGGCTTGAGATGTGGAAGTGTTTTATTGTTTTATGACTTCCAGAATCTGCCATAGATCTGAGGTCTGTGTATTTTCACAGGTATATGTTAAATACTGCGAGATTCCAGCAATGTTTTTTTTTCACCTGGAATAGAGTCAGATGACAAGAAATTATATCCTTGTGCAAGTTATCCCAGCAGTAATATTTGAGATATTAATTTGAGAACTCTCTGAGTGAGACAGAGCATTCAGTATTCTGTGTTGGACCTGACAAGAACCATTCATCACATATGCCTTGCTCTGAGTAAGTCAGCCTAGGGAACAGCATAATTCTCTTAGATATAGTCAAGAATATAGCAACACTTAGTTTAGATATTTTTCTTTATGTATTTGAGACTGTCCTGCAATGTTGTTTTAAATATTTCCTGTGATTTTGAACTCTGATGTTATTATAATTATACACTGTGTTTTCTTGTTTTTTTATTATTTCTTATTAAATATATTTAAACCTTTCATTGTGGCTGATCTGTCTAGAGATAAGTTCTGAGAGTACTTGCATATGTATTTGGTGACACTGTGGGCCACTTCTAATAGCCTTGGTCTAGGTCAAATTACCATTTATATTAATAGTAACATTACACAATGAACACCCTTTGTTAAGGTCCTTAAAACAGCTTATAAGGAGTGACTGGTGGCTGTGGAAACTACCTTATCGTCTGGGCAGAAGGGGGCATAGCTAGTAAACCTGTCCCAGCCTTTGCCAGATGTGTGGGTGTGTAAATCAAACCTCGGAGAGTATGTGTGTCAGCTACTTGGGCAGGGACGTGAAGCACTGGTTGGGCAGAGAGGGTGCTGGTGGTCTTGGCTTGGTCACTCAGCTGAGATCTCAACTGTACAGCTGTGCCAGTGTGGAGTCTTACTGGAGATCTGGAGAAGGAGGGAGAAAACAGCTCTGGACTGATGGTGGTCTCCTTGTACTCTTAAGGACAATTGCACTTGATGCAGAGAGCTGCATCTGGAAATATTGTGTGTGTAACTTCGCATCCTCCCAATGTACATCCTCCCCTGGTGCCAGTGGTGAGAATTGAGGCTTCTTGATTACTGGTCCAGTGGTGGGGCATCACACAATATTAATGATGTTCTAATTTGGGGTACTGCAACACAAAAGCACGGCAACAGAATGTTTAAGTAGTTTGGACAGAGTGGTCACAATGCTTGAAGCTAAACAAAGCCAAGCATCATACTGGAGTTCTATCATTAACATATACAAGTCATTTAATTGCTGCTAAACAGTCGCAGCCAGATGCTGACAGAGTGCATGCAATAATAAACATATACATTCATACTGACAAATCAGTATTAATACATTTCAGGAGGATAGTTCAATATCTAAGTTCTTGACACAACTGTCAGATACAAATGCACATCACAGAAAGCTGCTGATCATGATACAGGTTTTGCCAGATAATCAGTCCTGAAGGTGTGGTCTACTACTGCATCAAAGCTAAAATACCATGATGTCGTCTTGTCAACTAAATTACAAGTAGATGCAAGCCAGAAAGGATTAGGAGCCATGCTGGTGCAGGAGTGCAGACTCGCTGCCTATTCATTAAAAGGTGCACTTGCAGGTCAGGCACATGCAGACAAGTGTTTGACATTGTTATTTCTCAGAAACATTATGACTACACTTATGTTATACCAATCCTATGCAATACTTTCACAAATCTTTTACATAAATCAAAGGATATATTACAGACAATGATGTTAGCTCTTCAGAGGTATGATGTGGAACAGTAACACAAACTTGCAAAGTTGATGTACATTGCTGGTATATTGAGTAGACCCTAGGTAAGTTAATAACAGGAAGAACTGCTGGAGGAGGACTTAGAAATTTGATGTTTTCATACCTATATACTCATTCCAGCTGACAAAATGCAGGAGGTAAAAGCTCATAGTTAAGATAATTCAGAATTGTAGCTATTAAATGAAGCTATAATGTCTGGATGGTAAGGAATTAAGAAGCTTGTTCATCCAGAGATGAAACCATCTCAGATGTTCTGATAGGAAATAACCTCTAAGCAATCCCTGGGTTCAGAAAGGTTTTCTGTGAGTGAGAAGCATTAATATGGCTGTTGACTCACTCATGGTCAGCCTTTGTGATTCTTAGACTGATCTATTGTTAGTGTGTCCAATTGTTGGAGTGGAGGCCACAGCAAGAAGGGCAGTCCAGCTAGTCAAGTTACATGCTAATGTGACAATCCAAGGGAGTGTCTAATGCTAATTAGCATGTGCTTTCCCTAGAAATGCCTTCAGCTCCTTATTTACACTGTATAATTTTTCACTACTGGAGGAAAAAGTGAAAGCTGTAAAAATATGGTGTCACCCATTCACTCTTAAGTAAGGCATGTTCATGGAAGACTTAGGGGTGTAGGAGCATTAATGAAGACAGGTAAATGTGTGTGTGTGTGTGTGTGTGTGTTTGCCTAGGTACTCACAGTAGGGTGTTTAGGTAAGGAATCAAGGGTCTGAATTTGTGTGTGTGTGTGGGCATGCACAAGTGTGTGTGTGTGTGTGTGTGTGTGTGTGTGTGTGTGTGTGTGTGTGTGTGTGTGTGTGTGTGTGAGAGAGTGTGTGTGCATGTGTGTGCACGCTGACGTGTGGACATGTAAGTGACTGGATGAGTGTTTCCCTGGGATATGATCATGGGGGGGGTGGCTTTTTGTTGTTGAGTGTGTGTAAGCGTGTGTGTGTGTGTGTGTGTGTGTGTGTGTGTAAGTGAATGGATGAGTTTATTTTTTGAGTGTGATCATCATTGTATGGAGTTGTGTTCTTGAGTGTGTGTGTGTGTGTGTGTGTGTGTGTGTGTGTGTGTGTGTGTGTGTGTAGGTAAATGTATGAGTGTTTCCTAGAGTTTGAACATCATTGGGAGGGATTATGTCATCAAGTGGGATTGGGTGTGTGTTTATGTGTGTGTGTGTGTGTGTGTGTGTGTGTGTGTGTGTGTGTGTGTGTGTGTGTGTGTGTGCCTGTGTGCGTGTGTGCATGTTTAGGGAGGTGCCTTTACCAAAGTGAAGGAATGGCCGCCAGGGAAAACATTAAAGCTCTCAGGTTTGACAGTATAAGTGTTGAAAAGTGCAAGTCAATGATATGTTAATGAGTGCTGATTATGAGGCCTTCCTCTTTTTGAACACAGCTGTTTCTGAATTGTAGTTTTGACTTACCTGCAGTAGTCAATAAATGTGACCACTGAGAACTTTTCTGCATCCTAGAAAGTATTTATTGTTTAAAAGTGACATAGGCATTATTTTGTGACAAGTAAGAAGTCAAATGCTGGTGAAGTTTCATGAATCACGCTCAGGAATGTCAAAGTATAAAGGAAGTCTCTGAGTTACTATGTATTATCTGAGCATGGTGCAAATAGAACACATTGCGCAAGAAAGTAATATTTGTGTTGTGTATAGGAAATAAAATCAACAATGGGAGTTAATTCCATATGAAATTGTAACACTGCCAATGTTAAAACTGGGAACCTGACTTATTCCATACTAACAATCTCAATTTTCTATGCTTTATTGAGTTCCACTCTAAATATTCTATAAGTATTCAGCTTAAAAATACAGCAAGTACTTCAGAGATTAATGCATATTGACGAGTGTTTACTAGAAACAATATGTCAGAAGAAGCCATGTCAGATAGGGGTCTATAGTTAACATGCTCAAAGATCAAGGAAAAATTCCAGATGCTGGCAATCTAAGCATGTCACCTCAGGTCCAAGGTATTTACAGTATAATGTGAAGCTGAGCATGTGAACAAAACTTTAAATATTTTCAAGAAATGCAATGCATCAAGCCAAATGGAGTGTTATGTAGCATCTTTGGAGTATTGTAATACACCATTACAGGGTAAAATACTTTTTCCTGCTCAGTCGTTGATGAAGAGAACGTTTAAAAGCTTCTAAAATAATTTTCTCTACTGGTTCCAGAAAGCAGAGTGACAAAAACAGAACTTCCACATTGAAGACATTTGAAACTGAAACAATTTCATGACAAAGGTGCATAGAATTTGGCATTGTTATAGGTAGGATAATTTTTCAGAATGACACTGAAATGGAACTTTTGACTGAAGTCACAAATCGAAGAAACTGTCATATCACTGAAACCTGACATTGCATGTGTTGTAGAAAGATACTGTGCACCTTTACAGATGAAGCAGTAAATAATTGTTACAACTACCAGAGTAAGGGCTCAAGTTGGAGAACCTGGGGAATGGATTCAGTAAAGACCTGCCAGTGGCCACACTGAATTCTTCAGTCTTCGTGAACATTGTCTGCACCTACTGGATCTCATTGGAAATTAGCAGTGAATCACCTGTTCAGCAGTTGTGTGGCTAATAAATGTGGCATTGGACTAAAACAAGTCATTAGTGGCAAACCTCAGGATAATCAATATCACGTTCACTGATAATTCAATAAAGGTGCTTATAAAATATATCATGTTCACTGTGGCATACTGACCAAAAAACAATCCAGTATCACTGCTGTATACAGTTGCAACTAAATTATTGCCATTCAGTGTAATGGACTTTTTTGCAGTATTTATTAGCCCAAGGCTCACTAGCTACAGTCATAAGAATAGGTTTATTTATATATAGATTTGATTTTAGCTCTCTGCATCTGATCATAGGCTGCCACCAGCTCTTCTTTTCATTTACTGGGTCATCTGGGTCCAGCCTCCCCTAGACTCTATCCAGCCCATGCCCAGTGCTGATGAGGAGATTGAGGTTGCTGGTGTAACATCGTACTGACTTGAGAGCTCTACAATGGCTGCCTTCAGGAAGTACATGTGCAAACATCAGACCAAGAGGTAAACTTCTTGCAGTACAGAGCTTACTAGGGTCTTAATGTTGCTATTTCAGAAAATATAGTCTGCCTGCCTCCCTCCCTCCGTCCCACTGGGATGAGAAAAATGGCATCTGCCATTCACTCCCATCCTTCCTCTCCCAGTCTCTCCATCACCCATGCTACTAATCAAACACAGGTTGTCTGAGGATTATTTAAGGTTTATTGCTCTATGCCATTGGGTCAGATATAACAATAGCTTTAATGTAATAATTATACAGTTCTACATAGTATTTATAGATTCTTTCTTATAAAAAGGAGAATGTCACATACTGGGTGTGTAATCCAAGATTCCTTGAAGAGTACAAGTGCTCAGGTGCTGTCAGTCATGTGACTGGCACAATTTCAATACTTTTGAGTAAAGACTTGCTCCATGTATGCCATGTATTCTAAGGCTTCCATGTGCAATCCAAATACATTTACTACCAAATTTAATTTCAAGTCAGGCAATAGACATGGAGGTGCTGGTTTATGTGAAACAGCGCCATGTCCATGTATCTGTTTTTGTACCCCATTAAAAGTGGGCAACATTTTGTGACATTAGGAACTTCCAGATAGAAAATCTGTCAAATAAATCTTTGGACCCATGTCACATCATATTGGCTAGGATGTTGCAGTTTCATTTATTTTAATTTCAGCAATGCAGTTTAAGCAAACCAGGATACTAGAGATAATTTTTTATTTAAACTGACTTTTGTACCAATTTTCTATGATGTTCCTATGGGGTTTATAGTTTGATATTAATATAATGTTAAGAGTTTGCTCATTTCTGTTTTATTTTCTTTAAAGACATGAAATAATTTTTCTTAGATTTTTCTTGGATTTGTTTTATTATTTGTGCATGTACGTTGTGTCTTTTTTTTTTTTGCAGTGAAATAATGACAATTTTGTTGCAGAGTATCCATTTTATTTTTGGTGAAGTTACTCATTCTTTATGTGTAACCATGAAATTAATGAAGTAAATTAGGATGTAAAGGCCTTATTTTGTTTCACCATGCATTCTTTGTTTATGGATTATGACATGTTTGTGTTGGTATTAATGGTTCGATTTTTAACTGTTTCTGTTGACTGACAGGAATGTGTACATATTTACCTTCTATTTATTAATTGTTCATCCTCTGAAAACAACTTTTATCTTTATTTTCAGTCACAGCCTTCTGCTGCATTCATTGAGTATGAGGCAGGGACTAATCCTGATGCAGCAATTTGCTACAAGTTACATAGACTAACTTTCACACATATGTTGTGTGTGCATACGTACATGCAGCTTAGAGACTCGGCAAATGCCAATTCGCTTATTAATGGCATTATTGAGGAAACTAGAGATCCCAGCTCAAATTGCCTTACAAACAGGATGGACATGCATATTATACAAAAAAGGCACTCAGGCTCAAAAATGATCTAAAGAGCAGTACAATGCAGTAACATGAACCATTGCACCATTCCATTCATAATTTATGTCTTAATATAGCTGGTCTTTAATCACAAATCTGTTTTGAAACTGAACACTGGAAAATGTGCCCCTTTCCTTTCTGACAGCCTCCCGTTCTCACATGATTATCCTCTGCTCTATTCCCTTCCCAGTCTCTGCTTGAGAAACGCATACTTTCCTGCTTTCTTTTTATCATGATACATGTAGGAAACCATTGAGAAACTTGCATCGAATTTTTTATTTTTATGCCTCTGCAGTTCCCATCTTCATTTTTTATAATCTTATAGTCATTTTGTTTTCTATTATCATATTCAATCATCTTGGGGTATTAGTTCACTGCTCCCTTTCAGATCTCACTGGTGTCATTACTATATCTAATGCAAATGTTCATTGTACCCTTTAGCCATAGGTATTTTTATGTTCGTAGTTCTTACAGCTCCCAATACACACTCATAGTAAGTAAAACAGATGATAGCTGACTTAATTTCCACTGTAATCTAATGCTAATTGCCTATTTGCAGTTATGCATTGCATATTGTGTAGAAAATATGACATGTTTTACAAATGCAGTTCTATTAATGTACTAATTAATTTTCATTCTGTTAATTTGTAGATTATTTATATGATTAATGATATTTGTACTTGCTAATGTTCTACTGCAGTTCAGCTAATCTACATGGTCCTCTTACCACGTTGTCTGTTTAAAGTCCAAGGAGAATAGAGACAACTAGGGACAACCCCTGGAACAATAAAAATCTAAATGCTATTAGAGTGAATATATATATATATATATATATATATATATATATATATATATATATATATATATATATATATATATATACCTATCTATTTATATAAATAGAGATATACACACATAAACACATATATATAGATATATGTATATCTATATACTACCTGCAAAACTACAATGTCTTGAAGCATTCCATGTTCTCTAAGGCATATATATCTTGGAAGTAGTATATATTAGTAGTGGGGTGCAGAGGTGTAGCCCAAAATAAGGAGCAGCTGCAGGAGCTATAAAAATGTTTAGAGGTGTTACTGGAATCTTCAGATTTGTGTGTCTGTTTAAGAAATTACAGTTTAGTGCTTGAAGCATCAGCATGCAGAGTCAGTATCAAGTGTCACCCTTTTGATAGGATGATTTTTTTCTTTAAATAGGTAGTAAAAAGCTGGATAGGCTCCTCCAAGGAAACTAAAAGTGTATTATAGTATGTTCACGTCTCTTCAGCCTTGCTTTCAGACATTATTTCTTGGCTCATTGCAAGGCACTCCTTTGCTCTGATTCTCATTCTGTAATAAGGACTTTACCTACTGAATTATTTTGGATCACATCTATGCCACCACCTCCTTTTATTTCCATTCTTTATTACTACAGTAGTTTTGTAGCTTGCATAATGTGTATGCCAGAAATAATTGTTAGAACAACTAATTATGAATTTCTATATTATTTTTAAGTTAATTATGAATTTCTATATTATTTTTAAGTTTTTTTATTGTATTTGTATTTAATTATATTAGTTATAGCACAATCAACCATCAAATTTGGCCCACCCCCCTAACAAAATGCAAACAAGTAAAAAAATATTAATTACCCTAATGCCTATACTGTTTCTATTGTGCCATCTTACTGCCTACGGACAAATACTTGACCATGGTATTCACTACCCACAAGGTCAAATGGACACCCACGACTACACACATAACACCAAACACTGTGCCATCCCCAGCAAACCGAATATACGACCCTCAATAATATATCACCCCTGTAAAACCACAAAACACAGTCCTAAAGACAAAGACTATATAAAACTAATAAACAAACTCCTAAAGCTTAGAATATCCTGTCACTATAACCTTATAACACAAGGGGATATTCATCGCAACCCTGGCCCACCCACACCCAATAACCTCCACTCCCCTGCCACAACCCCCATAGTCAAGCTACCCCTTTTTACTCCCACTAGTTCCCTCCTAGCATTTCACCTAAATATTAGAAGTATTAACAATAAGATTCCCAACCTACACGCTCTCCTAGCAACCCACTCCCCAGATATTATGTGTCTTACGGAAACCTGGCTAAAACCTAATACTACTGACAATAAGACTACCCCCAGGATATAATATACACCGGTTAGACCGTGCTACTAGGAAAGGAGGTGGGATAGCAGTCCTTTACAAAAACACTCTAACTGTTAATAGAGACACCATTCAACCACCCCAATTCAACACTGCTGAACTCCACATAACCAAATTACAGATTAACCAGTACAAATGTTTAAACATCGTCTGTGAATACATTCCACCAGGCAACAACTTAAATACCCTAAATGATATCCTGTACTGGTTATCCACTACTTATCCCCAAGAAACCATAGTTCTTGGTGACTTTAACATCAACTGGCACTGCTGCTCCTCTGAACCCCCCCCCCCCCACTCCTATAAATGTATCTGGGTTTAAACAGACCATAACCTCTCTCACTAGGATAAGCAAACTGACCAACAGGAAAAGTATCCTGGACTTGATCCTAGTTAACAACCAACCCCAACTGTATACTGTTGGCACTCTCCCTGACAACCTTAGTGACCATTTTCTAACTTATATCATAAAACATAAGGTAGGAAACCCTCACCAGACCAAATATAAAACAGTGAGAAACAGAAAAAACCTTCCCTCTGCAATATTCCTAAGCAAACTACAAACAGCTGACTGGCCAAAACAAAATAATCTACCATTAGAAGAGGCTGTAGCTCACTTTAACAGTAAATTCCTAAGTATCCTTGATTCCCATGTTCCAGCCCGTACAATAAAATCTAGATCAAACACAGCACCATGGCTCACAAAAGAGACCAAATCTAAAATCAAAGCTAGAAACAGAGCCTGGGCCAACTGGAGAACAACCAAAGCCCCACTTGACCATTTAAAATATCGTCAACTCAGGAATGACACAAAAAAATCTATTTTACTGGATAAAAAAAGCTTCTACCATAATCTCCTGCAAAAACACCAAACAACCCCCAAACGTTCCGGGCAGGCTTAAATCAACTACTTCATCCAGGACATTCTACCACCCCAACCCCGGCTGACCATACCCATAGTTCCCCAGAGACCATAGCTAGCACTTATAATAACTTTTTCACCAAAACAATCTAATCCCTAGCAAATCACCTAACCTCCACAGACTTAAACCACACACCTAATTTATCCACAGATCACCCCGAATTTAGCCTCCAACCAATATCCACTAGTTTTATCAAAATTCTCCTAAAAAAACAAAAACCTGCCACCCTCGCTGCTGACCTCCTCCCTGCAGAGTACCTACAAATAGCTGCAGATGCCATTGCATATCCCATTTAGATCCTTATCAACAGAACCTTATCTGAAAATGGTATCCCCTCCCTCTGGAAAATATCCCATGTCATCCCACTCCATAAAGGTGGTAGCTCAATAGACATGTCCTACTATAGACCCATTGCCATTCTTTGCCCACTAGCCAAAATAATGGAGAAATGTGTACACAAGCAACTATAGCAATACCTTACATAGACTTATTATCAAACTCCCAGCATGGCTTCAGGCCATACCACAGCACCACCTCAGCCCTCCTTTCATTTACTAATGCCATAAACAATAACAGAAATGACAATAGGCTAACCTCCGCCCTCTTTCTTGATCTATCAACACGCACACTATCTAACGGTTCCAGTCCTACCTAACTGGTAGACAACAGGCGGTACTATGGCAGGGCAAACTCTCCAGTCAGCAACCTCTCACACTTGGTATCCCTCAAGGCTCCATATTAGGCCCACTACTCTTCTCTATTTTTATCAATAATGTTCACACTGCTATCCCTAAAGCTACCTGTATTCAATATGCAGATGATTCCACTCTCATCTGTTCAGCCACATCCCCATCCGAACTACAAATCTTAACCCAAAATACATTTAACACTATTGAGAGCTGGCTCACCAACCAACACCTACTACTGAACCCCAATAAAACTAAACTTCTATTCTTCACCCCCACTAGTAGATATGCCACACTTTCATTCTCTGCCACATCTAACAATGGCACCACTATCTCCCCAGATCAACACACTAACCTTCTAGGGACTATCATAGACAATAATCTCAAATTTGACCTACAGGTTAACAAAACTGTACAGACCATCAATAAGAAGCTTGGATCACTGTATAGAAACAAGACACTCTTAACCCCACTGGCTAGGACTGAAATCGCCCAATAACACCTATTCTCTACTCTTTTATATGCCTCACCTGTACTCTCAAACCTCAATAAAACTGAACTAAGTAAGCTGTCCCATAGCTACAATCATATTACCAGATTCGCCACTGGCTACACCTATAGAACCCATCACTGCCAGAACCTGAAACAACTAGAATGGCTAGAACTGCCCAACTTAATTCAATTGAATCAACTCTTAATAGCACACAAAGTTCTGTACCACCCTAAAGATACCCCCTCTCTTATAAATATTATTAAGCAATATAGCAACCTGAGATCCCTATGGTCAGCCGACAAATTACTGGTCCAAACCCACAAAGCTAATAACTCAGCTGGTGAATCCCTGTTCACCAACTTTGTTGGCAAAACCTGGAATGCCTTGCCAAACTATATAACCCTACAATCCTCCAAAAGTCTCTTCAGAAAAAACCTCAAACAGTATCTCAAATTGAACTGGTTATGCCCATTAAGTTATAAAACAATAGCATAATCAGTAATTATCATAGCATAATCAGTAATTATCATAACATCTAACTACATCACCATGCTATGTATCCAGTCTTACTTGTAATTGCATCTGTCCATGAGAATTGGGAGTCCCTACTAGGGAACATTACTAAACCAATGTACATAAGATACATTACCACTCTGTTTTTATATATTCTAATTGTTTTCTAACTTCTTTTTTGACCTTTGTATGTCTGTCCATGAGAACTGTGAGTCCCCACTAGGGAGCACTTCTAAACCAATGTACATAAGGTATATTACCACTTTTTTATATATTCTAATTGTTTTCTAACTTCTTTTTTGACCTTTGTATGTCTGTCCATGAGAACTGTGGGTCCCCACTAACTTCTAAACCAATGTACATAAGGTATATTACCACTTTTTTATATATTCTAATTGTTTTCTAACTTCTTTTGTAACCTTTGTATGTCTGTCCATGAGAACTGTGAGTCCCCACTAGGGAACACTTCTAAACCAATGTACATAAGGTATATTACCACTTTTTTATATATTCTAATTGTTTTCTAACTTCTTGTGTAACCTTTTGTATTTTTGACTATGTGAGCTTTTCTCCTCGGGCTTCTGCTGAAAATGGACATGTATCCAGTCGGACTATCCCAGTAAACAAATGTAAAATAAATACAAATAAATAAAAATAGTTAATTCGTTGTTTGTTGTGATTTTTGGGCGGTGTCTTGTGACTTTTTGAATGTTATAACTTTACTTTTGTAGTGTCTACTTTCACACTGAAGAAGCGTGTTGTACCCAAAAGCTTTGTAATTACTGAAGTTTTAGCAAAGTTTCTAAGTCCGATATTTTTATTTATTGTTGCTGTTTTTTTGATAATGCATATACTACCATGTGATAGAAGGCCATGCCAGATTTTCCTTCTTCTAAGAATGCAATAGTTGTACTCAGGTTGAATTCAACTTTCATTCTACCTGTTTTCCTCTCTGTCATTTCAATTCTTTTATTGTTTGTCTTCTGTTGCATTGTGATCATTGATTTTCTTACATTAATATATTTCTGTACTGTGCTATCATTGGTCATTACTGTCCTGCTATATATCTCTTTAATATTACAGTTTACATCACTGGGACAGTTTGTGACGCCAATGCCATTTGAACTGTTTTCAGACTGCTTGCTATTGCAGTTGTCATTCCCACATCACGGATATTCAATATTTAATACAACTGACACTGGATGTTGCTGTGTTGTCACATAGTGCCTGAAATTTGTAATGGTAGTATGGTAGATGATTTTCTGTATATAAATGGTGAACATACAGTTTCTTCTAATGCATTTGGCAGTCTGAAATTAGACTCCTCTATTAAAAAAAATAAATGAGAATTGTAAAGTGCAAAGTTCACTATCCTTGCCATGTGGTGGCAGGGATAATATTATCAAAATGAACATAATTCAGAAACTGATATACCCACTGGGTATGCTGATTAATGTTTTTTCCATTAGATTAGTTTCATTGTCTCTGTGCTGCAATTAATAGCTTTGTGAAGAAAGCTTAAACCATCTGGAGAGAACATAATCAGAGACTCACTGATTTATGAGAAGAGAAAGGAAAGGAAAGATCTTCTTTTAAGTAATTTTACTCATTAATATGCTACTTTGTGCTCAGTAATATACTCCAGGATTTTCAAGGTCTCAGTTGTATCTTCAGAATTTATACACTAGAAGAAATCTGGCAAGCAAACATCACTACCATGTCAGTCTTTTGTGTATTTTCCCCTTAAATGCTCTGTCAGTTTACATGAATGCTCCTTATGTTATCTGTTAAGTAGCATTCACTTATGTAGGATATTCAGTTAATATCTTAGCCCTGATGTTTCACTGTCATCTTCTGCATGCTACAGATTGCACATGGCTATATCATTCATAAGTCTGAGTTCTGGAATGTATTATGACATTTTTTTCTACTGTAGTTTATTGAGTTGTGAATATGATGTCATTAAATGGTAAAATTTAGTATCTTGAAAATCTTATATAGTTATCCATGCTAGATAAGCTATCATTCCTTACATATAGCCCCCTCTATGGTGGATTATGACATTTATGAAAGTTTCTGACTCAGTACTTATGCTTATCTACTCTGTAAATGATAAGCAAAACAACTGCACGGTCTAATCTGAAGTTAAGTATGCAAATGAAACGTACTGATATTTATTTTTGGTGTTGGGTGTTAACCCCCCCCCCAACCCACCATTCCAGTCTATTCTTAGACTTTTAAATAGAACAAGATCAGCCATTGACTTATACAGTAAAAGAGCTCATCTCTAAATAACTTGTAAGAAACACATTATAAAGATGATTGCTGAAACCTTTATGAATAGTTAATGTTTTCCATCTATGTTATTTTTCTAACAGTAATACAGAGTGTATAAATTAAGATACTAACATATGCTGGTATATTCGATTGCCACATGATATAAAATTCTCTTTGTAAATTTTCAGTATACATCCTTTGTTTTCTTTAGTTGTTTGGCCATATAAATACAGAAATATTATTGTATTCCAAAATTTTATGCATGTATATCTTAAATAGTGAAGTTAAGCAAAGCATATCCTATGTTGCTAGATTTCTTGTCATTATGCCTACTCATTTTGTTGCAGTATATATTATAGAGTTAGCATGGCATCCAAATTTAAGGCTATTGGATGCAATAATTCCTAGATCTTAATAACTTTCTTTAATATGTTCATTACTAAGTATATAGATTTCATTTTACAGGGTTTTCTGAAATGCATTCCACTGCATTTTTCAGCACTCAGCTTTAAACCTCTTGACATAGCCCTGTCACAAAATCAGTCACATACCTATTTATGGCATTGTCATCATTATCAGATGTAACAATAAAGCCTATCTTATAATCATCAGCATATTTTCTGGTCCAACATTCCGTGTGTATCAGAATATTGGCAAAAAGTATATTATCAGAAGAGGGCCCAGTACAAAAAATTGATAATGTACGGCTTGAGCTTTGCATTACTTACTGCATTTATAGTTGATGGAAAAGGTAGAGAATCAAATGTGCTTGCAAGTCCTAAACAGATCATACCTGATGACAATCCTAAATCACTTACCGTGGTAATTTCATAGAATTCTATAAGGTTAGTAAGCTTTGATCTCCACCATTAAGAACATGCCAATTAGTATCTAGAAATGCTATTTTATTTTTATTTTCAATTATTATATCATTGTTGCATCTCTAAAAATAATTCTCTAAAACTGAAGGTAGGCTAATCGGTCTGTAGTACTTTAATTCATCCCTGCCTCCACATTATATGAAATAACTTCCACATTTGGGCCTTGACCGGGGTATAAAAGTCTTTTGAAAATATTGTTCGGTATTGATGCAAGTATATTTTATAAGTTGTACAGAAATATGGCAAGTATGTGATCCAGGCAATTTTTCTAATTCTGTTTAGTGCTGATTTAGCTAACTTACTTGTTTCATATATATATATATATATATATATATATATATATATATATATATATATATATATATATATATATATATATACATATAAATATCAGGACTACAATCTCCCATCAAGATATGTGGTTCAAATATTAAATATGGTGGGGAAGCTTCAGGGAGAAATTGAATGGATGGGACCAAATGCAATAGAGCAGGCCCCAATTATAGCAGGTCTGTAACTGTTACCTGTAGTCAAACAACAGATGAGTTCATTCACCTTCATCCATGTATACCCACTCATTTTAACCACTTTGCTGACTATATTCACCTTAGATGTCCAGCTGCAATCAACTAGGCCATCCTTAGGGAATGGACTCCAGGAACCTTCCAGTTACTTGCTTGTCTACGCTACACTTCCCCAGTATCCTCCCCTGTTTTCCACTTATTCTGGGCCCACATCATCCACATAGATTACTTCTTGCATTCTCATACTTTATCTTAATTTTAGCCAAAACTCAAATGTAGTCTAAGTCTGGAAGTAACTGAATTAAGCTGGGGTATGAGTTTAAGCTAGGCCTCCAGATGTCTAACATTTTAGATATTATGAGGTACATCTTAGAGCTCTTTGTATGTATTTTAAATTTTATGAGGATAGTCTGAACCTCAGAGCAAGAAAACATGAGCAAGGAAATATATTCAATCTTATGATTTATTTCAAAGAAAAATAAGTTTTGCCTAAACTTTAATGTTCAAGGCTGAGAAATACTTGATCCAAAATAAATGCAGTGATACAAAAATACATTATAGGAATACAGCCTTCCTTCCAATCCCTCCAAAAAGACATAGTTATCTTTTCTGTACCACTTTGGTCTTAGATTGGGATGTCCTGTCCTTACCTGTACTCACTGATACTTTTACCGCTCACTTCTGCTGCGGGTGCCCTACCCACTCCGTTCGCCCTTCAGGCTCACTCCATTTCCCTACCCTGCCCCCAATTCCCACTCGCCCCCACTACCTGTACAGTTATCTATCCTTGACTCCTCCCACAACTCCCACTATCCAATCATCACATGCCCCTCCCACCAATCATACTACACTACCTTAGACGCACAAACAACTACAATATGTCCCATTCTATACCACACCTACACTGTTCAATACTACTAGCATTACTAATCACCCTGACCTATCTTAAACAAATCCCACATGCCTCTCATACTCCACCTTCACACTACACAGCCATCATTCAACACTCCACCTTACCACCCTTCTTCTCTATACCTCCAGAACCCTATCCCTCCAACACCACTCTACTCTATAAGCCCAAAATCCGTCTAGTATTATCCTCACCCAACCTACACCCAACAAACCCAAACTCTACCCCTACCTAAACCTCTTTCCACTGTAGTGCTCATAATACATCTACTATTCTAAATCTCTCTCTCACTGTCTCTGATGACATCCATCCCAGCCCAGGCCACAACAACTCCCCATCCAACAAAGCCTCCTCACATTTTTGCACCCCAAATTCCATTTGCTTCATCACAATTAATGCACAAAGCCTACATAACAAAATCCCTACCCTCTATGTCTGGCTCTCACATAATTGCCCTGATATCACTACCATCTCAGAAACTTGGCTTAAGCCTAACATAAAAGATAACAAAATATTACCTCCCAGCTACCAAATGATCCATAATGGTAGATCCAGTAAGAAAGGAGGTGGCGTAGCAATCATCTACTCCACCTCCTACATAGTAACACCATTTACCAACCCCATTCCAAAATTCTCCATTTCAAAATTAACCATAGCCCACCTAAAAATCAACAATCATAAATCCATATGTATTGCCACCATCTACATTACCCCAAGCAACAACAACATTCCAATACTAGAAGACATCCTCTCCTGGTTCTCCTCTAACATCAAAAACAAAACCTTTATTCTTTGCAACGTAAATATTAACTGGGCCACTATCAACTCCCAGCCCCCTTCTCAAGCAATTAACCTCTTCAATTTCAGCCAAATCATTAACTCTCCTATGAGGCCAAACAAAAATGGAGACTCGGGTACCTTCCTTGACTGGATGTTAGTATCCAATCCTAACCATATCTCAGCTTCAGGTATCCTCCCTAACCCTATCAGTGACCACCTACCAGCCTTTGCTGACTGTCACCCTTCCCCACTCCATAAGCAGCATCACTACATTCAAACCTGTAACCACTCTAATTTCAAGCCACAAATATTCATAGACTGTCAATTGATTGGACCCCCTAAAAACCCTACCCCTCAGCAATGCAATCAGCCACTTTAATGAAATCTTTCTGAATCTACTTAATAGCCTTGCCCCTCTCAGAAGCAAGAGGGTCAAATCCAACATCTGTCCTTGGCTATCAAAAGAAACCAAACAAACCATGCTCCTAAGAGACAAAATCTGGAAACAATTCTATAAAAATAAACTGTCCAATACCCTATTAGAATTCAAAAAACTCCGTAATACAGTAAAAACTAATAACTAGAGATCGCAAATCATACTACACTAAGCTCCAGTCTGAGCACTCCACCAAACCAAGAAAATTCTAGAAGACCATCTCCTCTCTCCTCCAACCCAGTAACAAAGATAACCCTTGCCCTACCCACAACCTCTCCGACCTAGAAACAGCCACATCATTTAACATCTTCTTCGTGAACTGTATGGCCAAATTAACTGCCACCTTCCCTTCAAGCTCTTCAACCCCATCTCCCACTCTCCCTTCTGACAACACACAACAATCACCCATCTTCAACCTCAACCTCATCCCCACAAGCTCAATAAAAAAACTCCACCTCCAGCTAAAACCATGCTGTATTGTGCCAGACAAGTTACCCCCACTCTTCCTCAAACTATCTGACAACAGCATAGCCCTGCCAATCTCCATTCTAATAAACATATCTATCCAAGAATCCCATGTCCCTTCTATTTGGAAACATACATTCATCATTCCACTCCACAAAGCAGGTCAAAACTATGATACCATCAATTTCAGGGGATCTATAGAAGATCAGAAGATCGATGTTTCAAAACTTTGAATCTGATATGGTCAACACCATATGATCGAAGTCTTGAAACTTCGAATCTTTTAACTGAGATCTCCGTACATTGTGGAAAGGGAAGATTTCCATTTTCTGCACTGTAGTGCAATCTCAAGTACCAGGGAGTGTGGAGGGTGCAGGAGGGGGTTGCCCCCACGCTTAGAGCATGTAAATGGTTTGTTTTTGTAGGTTGTTGTGTTTTATTACATTTTTGATGTTTCAAAACTTCGATTATATGGTGTCGACCATATAAGATTCAAAGTTTTGAAACTTCGATCATGTAATATAGACCCAATTTCAGGCCCATTGCTATCCTCTTCCCACTCTCAAATATCCTAGAGAAATGTATTAATGCTCAATTGATGTCATATCTAAACACACAATAACCTCCTTAGCCCTACACAACACGGTTCCATCCTGTCCACAGCACTATCACTGCCCTTCTGTCCTTACTTGAATGCATCAACCATGCTCGCAAGTCTAGTAAACTGCTATCTACCCTGTTCCTTGACCTATCCAAAGCTTTTGACACTGTCTCTCACCTCATACTCCTATCTCAACTCTCCTCTCTCAGCCTCTCTCTACCTTATCCTGGTTCTCTAGCTACCTCTCCAAAAACAGCAAGTTGTAAAATGGAAATCTTCTACCTCTGCCTTCTTACCCACCCCCAAGCATCATCCCTAGGCCCCCTTCTCTTTAACATATTCATCAATAACTGTCACCACTCCATCCTAAACACCTCTATAATTCAGTATGCAGATGATTCTACAATCATCTGCACTGCTGACTCCCCCTCTGACTTACTACTAAAAACCCACTCGGCATTTACTAAAACAAAAAACTGGATGCGCAATCACCTTGCCCTAAACGCAACCAAAACTAAACTAATGATCTTTACTCCCTCAAGAACCCCCTCCATTTACAATGCCTCCTTCACTATACTAGGCCAGAATAACACTCCTATTGAAATTGTATCTCATACAAAGCTGCTTGGTGTCATCATTGATGAGCACCTAAAATTCGACATCCATATTCAAACTACCATCAAAAAACCCATCGAAAATTAGGTCTCATGTACCGACATAACCACTACCTCACCCCGCTCCACCAGAAAGAACCTAGCCTCCTCCTACCTTCTCCCCTCTCTCTTATACTGTGCTCCCATGCTCACCAACCTCCAAATCAGACTGCAATCCAAACTGGAATCCTGCTACAATAAAATAAGCAAATTTGCCACAAACTCCAAAAATTCTTCCCATCACTGCCTCTCCCTTCAATCGCAACAATGGCTAGAGCTACCTAACTACATAAACCTTCTAAAACTCACCACAGCCCACAAACTGATCTTCAGGCCATCCAGCTGTCCCCCTCTCTACCACCTTAACCCCCTATATTCCAAACCGCTCACTACGATCTGAAAACCAAAACCTCTTACAAGTCCACAAACCTTCTCAGTCCCCAGGCCACTTTCTGCTTTCATACTCCCTAGCCAAACTATGGAATTCACTCCTTCCCCTTCGAAATACTCCAACCCCACCAACTTCAAATCCCTCCTACACTCCTATCTGTCCTCCAAATGGATTTGCCCCTGCTCCTTCTCCACCTGAACCCATTTGCCTCTCCCTATTGACACCCTCTTTCAACTCCTCAGTTCTGCTTATTACCTCCATCCTGCCATTCTCCTAGCACATATAACTCTACAATTACTGCTGGACTGCATTTCTACCCGCATTTTATTACCTGCTATTTTACATCTATGTAAATACTGTTATTCTTGTCTGGAAATGATTCGGCTAGTGAATTTCCTGTGTGCTTGACTTATTTCCTTACAAAGTTATTTGCTCACTGTCTCTACAACCAATATGTACCAGAAGCATCTCTTCATATGTAATTAATTATACCTTCAGCATGGACTATATCCTATACCTGATATTCATTCTGCATGCTAATCATCTTATTAATGCACAAATCCTACCTCTATAAATGTTTTATCAAGTTTTACTCTGCTTACTGAATGAATATCTGCTATCACTACAGATACTCTTTATACAAATGTTGTTTATCTCTTCATATTTGTTAATTGTACTTTCAGCTTCTGTTATATGTCTGCTTGATATGCATGTTTATTGTTGTTAAAAATTTGTTATTGTTAATGGAGCTTTTCTCTCCAGGCCTCCACTGAAAATGGGCTCTTCTTGGCTCAGTGGACTTCCCCGGTCAAACTGAAATAAATAAATAAAATTAAAAGAACAAGCCTGGTAAAGCAGCTTGATGCACTAGAGCTTCCTCATGTCTAAATAACCATCAGAAACATCCCATACCAAATATTAGTTAGATATGGAACTGTATCTATGACAAAAGAATGCCACAACACCTATCTACAGGAACTAGAATATCTCAGTATTAAATCCAATACCATTTTCCTAGGTGATTTAAACAATCCAACTATAGACTGGGAAACCTACACCACCGCTGGTACACAAGCAGAGAGATTCCTGGACTTTGTAGATACAAACATCCTGGAACTATTAGTCAGAGTACCCACTAAGAAGAACAACATCTTGGATCTTGTTCTTGCTAATATGGATGCATCTTGTACCACCCCTTGCATATCTTAAGTACCCACTAAGAAGAACAACATCTTGGATCTTGTTCTTGCTAATATGGATGCATCTTGTACCACCCCTTGCATATCTTAATCACTATTGAAGTCTGACTATAAAGCCCTCTCCTTCCAAATAAAATTGAAACCACATACCTCTTCCACCCAAAGAACCTTTAGAAACTTCTTTAAGACAAACTGCTTACTCCTAAGTAATAAACTGGTAAGTTTCAAATCCTCACAAAGCCCAGTTAACTCTGCTGAATATGCAGAAATGTATACCAGCATGTAAACAGCTGCATATCGTGTAGGAACAAACACAGGCAAACCACAGAAACAACCCTAGTGGTGAAACCATATTATTTTGATAAAAAAATAAGAAGTGTAATTCTCAGATTAATAAGCCTCTGTCACTGAAATAAATTAGCAATTCAACAAAATTTACCAAAGCCAGGTCTGAGGCTAAAATAGCTACCCAAGCCAGAGCCAATTACAATGACTTCTTCAGTAATATTGATAATCTCAGCAGTACAATGCAAAAATGTACTGAGCTGATTATGGACAATGTTACCTACAGTGAGGCTGAAGATATAGTAAACCTACTAGCTGACAAATCCAGCTCAAACTTTCCCCCTCTTCCCCCCTTTTTTAATTTCTCCAAATCTTTTGGGTTTCTAATCCCATGATGGTAATGAATCCTATTCCTAAGTCAAAATATGATTAAAGTTTATGAAATTAGTATTGTTTCACTCTTTGATGTCAGCCAAAAGTGCTCTTCACTGCATCCGCAATGCGTCCAGTATTGACTTGGGGTGTGCATATAAATAGTTCTTGCTCATGGCTAAATCTTCATGCAAAGATGTTAAAGACTTTTAACTAGAAGTTAGGTACTGTATCTGGTCCTAGTTTTTTTCAAATGAGGCTTTTCTTAACTTTGTTTCTATCCCTATGGCTGTTACTTCATCCCATTTCATATCCTGTACCTTTCAACTTCTTATTCTTTCTTTTACTTCTTCTATCCATTTAAAATCTTTGGTCCACAGGATCTTCATAGATACGTGTCCAAAAGTTGTCTATTTCCTCTTTTTTTTTGGTGGTCTTTTGATTCCTTTTACCTTGTTTCTCAATTCTCTACAAAACTTTTTGGGATCATGAATAAATTGCTTATTTTGTAGTTTTCCTTTATATTTATCTGCATATCTTCAAAGTTTTTCCGCCTGTGCTGAGATTTTTAGCTTGTTATTTACAATAGTGCATGCAGATCTGTTCTAATACTGTGCAACTAAGTATTTTTGTTTATCTGTTCTCTCTTCTATACTCTTCTAACAGTGACACTTCTTGTATTAGTTGCTTTGTAGTTTTCTCTATTTGATACTTCCATGATGGTATTCGATTTCCCCCTTTTTTCTCTCTCACTACTTTGTGTTCTTGTGGTAGAACTTTATTAGTTATTAATTTAGCTGCACAGTAATATATCCTGTTTACTTCTGTTATTTCGCATAGATCCCTATCGACAGTCCAAATTATTGTGTTCATTTGTTTTATCAAACATCTAACTTTTGGGGTTTTATTGATCTTCTGCAGTCTAATTCTTTCATTGATCTTAATATATCTATCTATCTCTATTAAGTCAAGCAACTCTTCTCTTATCTCGTTTTCTTCTAAACTAAGGGCACATTTTTTGTTTTCCATTTCTTGCAGGCAGTCTATAGAAAGTTCTATTGCACCTTCCTGTGGCACATTCTCTTCAATTTTATCCTGTGCTATCCATTGCTGTGTCACATGAGAACACACTAGCCTATCACTCCTCAACATTAACTGTGTCAGAGTTTCCACGTTTTCCTGTTCCTTCCTTTGCTGTCCAGCTTCAAGTGAATGTTTATACTCATTTCCAGTGGAAGGCTCCAAAATATCTTCATATGGCACATGACCAATTGCATCTCATTCTACTTGTTTCCCCTTAATTTGGAGTTCCATTGCTCTATCCTTTCCCCTTTTTAATTTTTCCAAATTTTTTGGGTTTCTAATACCATGACTGGAATGGACCCCATTCTTAAGTCAAAGTATGATTAAAGTTCATGAAATTAGTGTTGTTTTACTCTTTGATGTCAGCCAAAAGTGCTCTTTGCAGCACCCGCAGTGTGCCCAGTAATGACTCCTTCTGCAATTCGTACAGAGTTATATATATTGGTAGCATATCTAAATATGATTGTAGACTCTTTTTTATAAGACCTGTTCCTCCTACTACTATTGGAAGTATCTGGCTATATTTCTTCCACATTGCTCTCATTTCTGCTTGCAAATCCTGATATTTTATGACTTTGTGTCTCTCTGTATGCAGGACACTGTAGTCACTGGGTGTGGCGATTTCAATGATCAATGCTACTTTTGTCTTCTTTTCTTGGACCACTATATCTGGTTTTCTAGCATCTATCTTTTGAACTGTTGGCAATGGATGATCCCATGTGATGTAGACTTCATCATTTTATATTATGCTTTGTGGCTCACGTTTCTAGTGTTTTTCAGCCACTTCAATACCATAATGTTTGCAAAATCCCCCATTCAACAATCTTGCCACATTATTATGCATTTCAGTATACAGTCCTTCTGCCATTAGTATGTTGCAACCAGCAATGAGGTGTGCAACTGTTTCCAGTTCTGTTTTACAAAACATACATTTGTCTGTTTCTCCCACATGTTCAATGGACTTTGTAAAGCAATGTGTACGTAGCACACTATCTTGTGCAGCCAATATTAACCTTTCATTTCTTGGTTTGAATTTGCCTCTCCTTAACCATTCCTGCATTTGTTCCTGATCAGCATGAGGTTCTTCCAGAAGTTTTCTATACTTTCAATTATATTTATGCATTGTCCACATTTCTTGCCTTCTCATCTGGTCCTTCACCTTATATTCTTTCTTTTGCTTTTTTGGCACATTCAGTTGCTGCCTGGTTTTTATCCACTTGTGGTTTGATTTCCATGCCTGCTTGACGCCGATATGCTTCTGCTAGCCTAAGCAGGGAAGTCATCTTAGATTTATTCTACTCATGTTTCAAAACTTTCACTACATTTGAGTCTTGTGAGGTCAGCAGATATGTGTGGAGTCTCATGACTGCAGATCTGTACATGTAATCAATTTTAAGGAGCCCCATCCCTCCTTCGGAATGGGGAATATATAATCTTGGTATACACTGATTTTTATAAATCATTTCGTGAGCATGAAGCATTCTTCTTGTTTTCCTATCTAATCTATCCAACATGTTTTGGGGCCAGTCAGTCACTCCAAAAATGTAAGTTAGGACAGGAAGAGGAAATTGGTTTATAGTTGTATTTTGTTTCTAGGTGTTAACACTGTTTTCAGGATTAATTAAAGTCTTCTAAAGTACACCTTACTAAGTTTTATTCACATTTGTTCATGTTTTATTGTTGATCCTTCATCAGTTCCCAAATATTTATATGCTCCCTCTTGCTCAAGTTCTTTTATAGCACGTTCTTGTCCCAAACTGATGTTTTCTTGCTGCTGCAGTTTTCCTGCTTTAAAGGTTTCTTTTGCACTTGTATCAAGACCAAATGCCATTCTTACATCATTTCCTCATCTGATGAGCTATACAATTTCAAATCATTGACAAAGAGAAGATGAGAAGTCTTTACACTTTGTTGTTTTCTAGGAGCCAAATTATAGCCATAGCCTAAGCTGTTAAGTAGAAAGCTTAATGGGTTAAGGGCAAGGCAGAATATCAGCAGTGACAGAGAGTCCTGTCTATATGTTCTACATGATGTACCTGAAACTGGCTCACCTCCACCTATCACATAAGACCAATTCCTAGGAGTGCTATTGAAGGCTAAAAATATTGCATCAGTGGGTCCTGACTATATCCCTTATTGTAGAGACAAACGAAGCAGGCACCCAAGAACTCCAAAATGAATGTAAACGTATTTATTAATATAGACGTTTTCGCTCTTAGCCAACACTTAGAGCTTCTTCAGACAATACAAAATTGGCGCCAAATGACTTTTGTATGCAATATACATGAATCAAAGACTCCTGGAATTTATTAGAAATATTAAGGGACATCAAAATAGAAGATGAGCACCTAAATTTTGTTAGTTTGGATGTCAAAAATCTATACACAAGTATAGATCAAGAAAAGGGCATAGAATTCATGAGAGAATACTTGAGTACACACACAGAATTCTCAGGGACCAAGGTTAATTCACTTTGCACTTTAATGGAATTAGTTTTAGAGAATAATTTTTTTAAATTTGATAACAACATTTATAAACAAGAGTGCGGAGTAGCCATGGGTTCCAGAGTAGCCCGTCCCTTTTCAACATTGTTATGGCAAGCTGGGAGACTAGATTTTTAAAAACACATACTCAATTTAAGAAAGTTTCCCTGTATCGTAGATACATAGATGATTTAATATTTCTTTGGAAAGGAGATAAACATGAGTTTTTGGAAATGGTAAAGGACCTAAACAAGACAACCAATTTTTTGTCATTCACAATAGGTGAGTTTGGTAAAAGTATAAACTTCTTAGACTTGACGATCTGGATAAATAGTGAAGACAACAGCTTTAGTAGCAAAATTTATAGAAAACCATATTTTGCCAATAGCTATTTACATAAAGACAGCCTGCATCCAGTACACATGAAAAAAGGAGTAATCAAAGGACAGATGATTAGACTCAGTAGACTAACATCTGACGAGGACACCTATCTAAAAGAATTGGATTTGTTGAAAAGCCTTTTTTTGAGAAGAGGTTATGACAAAAAGTTTTTGGAAAGAATAGAAAAAGAAGCTATACCGCTGAGAAAAGGAGTAGCAAAACCTATTCTTTACGCAGAGGAAATACTAGTAGGAGCACCAGTGGTTTGTAAGAATGTTAACACTATAGAAAAACAAGTGGAAGAATTTGCAACCATTGCCTATAGTTAACGAAATGTGGAACATCAAGTCAATTATAGAAAACAATTGGAAAGTTATTATAGGAAATAGGGATTTAGTTTCAGTTATAGGTAACAAACCTAGATTCACATATAAAAAGACAACAAATCTAAAACAAATGTTAGAAATAAGTAAAAATGAACATAGGAATCTAGAAAGGGGTTGTACAAACAAGAAAGGAACATACAGTTGTACAAATTGTAAACAATGTAGATACATGAGTAACACTTCATTTGTAACAGTTGAACATCTGAATTACACCTTTTGGGCGAATGAATACTACAACTGTAACAGTGAATTAGTAGTGTATCTGGCAACCTGTGTATCATGTAAAAATTATTACATAGGGAAAACAAAAAGAGTATTTAAAAGGAGAGTGTAAAACATGTTTTAGCAATCAAAAAGAAAGACAAGAACAATGCACTTGCTAGACATGCAGTTATGTGCAAAGATTTCAAGAAATTTGAATTCTTTATTTTAGATAGAATAAGAAAAGAACTGTTTTCAGGAGATTTGAACAACCATTTAGAATGTAGGGAATCCCTGTGGCAGTTAGTATTTGGAGCCGATCAAACACCAGGGCTAAATGAAATGATAAATCTAAAGTGTTTTCTACTTTACAAATAGTGGGACATTTGAAGATCATAAAAGAACATGAGTAATATACTAACACATAATATAAGAAATTTGATTAAATTAGATAAGAAATCAACACTAACTATGTATAGTTTTCCTTAAAAACTACAATATAAAACTGTCTAACAGTATGAATAAGATTCAACATCTATTAATAGTGTTGTAATGAAGTAATTTATCATTTGAAGAATTAATTGTGAATTAATTTTGTAATTTACTGACATCATTTCCTGTGGAAATAGTATTTATACAACTGTTTTACATCAAAAGATGTTTCTGAGAAGTTCAAATAAAAATAAAAGTGAAATGCTAAAAAATCTTATTTGGAGTGGAGTTGGAATTTTTCTTTGAGTAAAAAACAGATTTTGCCTGGCTTTTGTGTGTTTTTGTACTATTTGAACGTTTCTACAATATACATGATGTCATTTCCTGGACCACGATAAATTAAACATTTAAAGAGACAAAAGTTTTAAAACCTATGTAAAATAAAATGTATTAAAAGCTTACATTAATTAATTAATATTAAGTATTTCAATGTGTATTCTTATTATGAGGATGGTTAGCATGTTTTCCTACAAAGTAAATGCCTAATATTTTATAAAGATATCATTTTAGCTTTTATATTTTAAGCATTTGAATGTTTTGGTTTTTTGTCATTTAAAAAACCTTTTTGAAATATTTTTATTACTGTTTTTTAGTTATATTACTATACTATGTGGACATAAATTGTAGGTTCTATTGACATTTTTCAAATATTAAATATAAAATGTCCTTTTTTTAGGTATATCATATATCAAAGGTGAAAAATAAAAATTTTAATTTTTTTTTTTTTTTTATTTTTTTTAGGTTTTTTGTCTTTTTCTTTAAATGTTTAATTTATATCAGGAATGACATCATGTGTATTGCATACAAAAGTCATTTTTTTCAATTTTTTTATTGTCTGAAGAAGCTCTAAGGAAGAAGCTCTAGTTGTAATATATATATATATAATAAATATTATTTACATTCATTTGCCTGTGCTCTTGCTTTTGCTTTTGCTAGGTTCTTTTTTTTTTATTCTTTTTTGTCGATTTCCCTGGTATATCCCTTATTGTATTTGAAATAGCATGAGGCACGATTTAGTCACCACCCCAACAGCAATATTGAACCTCAGCCTCCTAACAGGTTTTGTATAAAGTGAATGGAGAACTACAGTCATTCCCCTGCATAAGAGAGGACCTTTCACAGACCCAGGCAGTTATAGACCCATACGTCTGACAAGCCTCATATGGAAATCCAAGGAAAAACATATCATGGAACTAATCAATCAGGGCATTGGGAGCCTCCAAACACTGGACCCTTCTCACATTTTTTGTCATCAAGAGAAGATCATGCTTACTCAACCTTCATTTTTGAAAAGGTTACCAAGGCAATGGATGAAGATAAAATGGTACACACCTATACATTGACTTGGTCAAAGCATTTTGCATAATTCCTTACTCAGGCATAGTAGAAAAGCTAAATAAACTGGGAATAAAGCCTAATGTCACCCACTAGATTGCCCACTGTTTCACAGATTGGAAGCGAGAGATCAAAATAGGGGGAAGCTACCTCCACAAAGAGACCAGTCACCAGTGGAGACCCAAGGGTTCAGTGCTGGAACCTCTCCTATTTATTTCTGTGAAGCAAAACTCAATACTAAAGGGCTCTGGTTAACTAAGTTTGAAGATAACTGCAAGCTAGGATTAGTCACTGAAATCCCAAATATCTTAGCCATCCTTCAGGAAGGTTTGTCCCAAAACAAATAACTGATGACAGAATCTAAACTAAATACCATAAAATTCATTATTGTATTTTTAGGAAGTCATTTACCCCATGGAAATACTACGCTGACAATATGCCCCAAGAGTTGACCGAACTGTTCAGGATTTGTGAGCTTATGTGGAGAGTGACCTAACTTTTACCAAAGTGTGTCCACTGTCATTAGAAAATCCTTCTATATTGTTCAGATTATAAATAAAGGGATTGTGTCTCACTCTAGAGATGTCACTGGCACCATTTACTTACCACTCCTTAGGACGGTCATTGAGTATAATGCCCCCTTTGCCATGTATCTGTCTAGATACAATGCGAAAACTGAAACACCCACAGAGATACCTTACTAAAAGGCAACAAGGCCTAACAATATGTTCTACATGGACTGACTCACATCCCTGTGACTATACTTGTTATCTTACTGACTGCTAAGAGGTGACCTCATTCTGGCATCCAAGGCATCCTCCAATCCAATACTAATGGATTGCACATTAACAAGTCAAATGGTCTAGGGATCTAAACTTCTTCTGCAACATCAAATAGTTTGGAGGGACAGGTATATCCCACAGAGAGTACCACTGGACTCTCCTATCACATAAAACAAAGCTCATTCCTAGCCATATTCAAGTGTAACTTAGATCTATGGATGGGTAATAGAAAATTTACCCCAGGACTTTCTCCTGTACTACTATTGGAGACTGGTGTCTCCTAAATGCATTATCCTACGTGTGGGTCCCCTCAAATTGTCTATGGAATTATCCTAGTTGTACTCATTGGGTAATATATAATTTTCAATGATGGGTAAGAGTAATTTAGCATAAAACAGGATATGTTATTTCAAGCACCAAAAGGGAATTAACTTGGCTTAAAATGTCTCACAAGAGCAACTAGTGTAGTACTTACCTATGAACAGATAGCCAGAGGCATACATTATACAGCAGATGGTCCAGGAGCAGAAACTGTAGCACGTGGATAAAATCCTCAAAGAGAAAATGAATTAACAGTCATAAAACCTAATGTGAAAGCCAAGCACCGTTAGACAGCAACACTACTAGACGTGAAATTTTGCCAAGAATCAGTTGTCATCATACACATCCTGTTCAGACCACCATAGGCAGACATTTACTGAGTGGAATGTAGATGTCTGCCTGTAATTAAAAACTGAAAAAAAAATATGCACATTACTTCTGCAAAACCAGAATAAGAACTGCTTATACCAACAAATTACAAGTGTCAATCACTTTTATCCACATACCATTCCTGTACCTAACAATGAAATGTAACTTTGATTACTTTTTTAAGCCAAAGTAATTTATTTTAACCCCCACACACCACAGATATACCATCAGTTACACTCATTTACATGACTGTGACGCTTTACCTCATATGTTTGACTGAGAATAAATGAATGAATAAATGCATAAATCACTGCCACACAGGAATTTGTCATCTTCTTAATTCACTGCTGTCAGAATACAGTACAGCCAGCAGGAAACTCCCCCACCACATACATCTCAACTTCTTATCACTCAAGAAGAAAGCTAAAACATAATGCTGGATAAAGGACCAAACTCAGTGACAGCTACTGCCTTCATATACTTAGAAACTTTCTAGAATAACAAGGCTCACATTAGTATGCTTTTTAAAGGCTGTTAATTCTAAAATTCAAATGTCAGTCACCGTTATTTAGTGAATGCAGTTCATACTGATTTGCCAAAAAAACGCCACAAATGTTACAAGGATTAGAGAAAAATATGCCAAAAAATAATAAGAAACATTCTGCAAAACCAGAGACAGATGAATGCATCTACACCACCCACCATGTACACACACATATATGCATACATACACATAAACACACATGCGCGCACACACACACACACACACACACACACACACACACACACATGTGACCATTGATTAAAACCACATGTATGAATATATATGCCTCAGATCTTTGATTGCAGTCATATGAATGGATACATACATAACTGCCATACAGGAATTTATCTCGTTAGCTCACTGCTGTCAGAGCATAGAGTGCAATTCATTGCACCCCTATACCTCTCAACCGCTTAGCTCATGAATGATGGAGAAAGCTAAAATAAAAGTTAGATAATGGAATCAGGGACAGATATGGCATTTATATATATTTGAAAACTAGATGGAATAACAAGCTTAGCATCAGTAAGCTGTTTTTCAAAGCTATGGCATCAATCAGAATCATTAGGAGACCAAAATATGGTGGACAAAATCAGAAACATTCTACAAAACTGAGGACAGCTGAGAGCACTTAGAGAGAATTACACTATCTTTCCTTCTGCTGAAAAAGGTCTTCCCTTGATGAACAAAAGCTGTGCTGCTAGCCCATCTACCTGGAATAAGAGAAAGGGAGATTGCAGAAAAAGGGCAAAAGAATTTCACGTTTTCTGAGTTTTTTCTTTTTAAAGAAGTTACATAAGTAGCTGTATCCGGTGTCACCATCAACCCCTAGACATTTCCATCACTAAGAAAAAGAAGTCACCAAGGAGTTAATGCCAAGAGCAAAGATCAAATGCATGCATTCAAAAAGAGCTTTCTGATACAAATTTCTTTTGATGCCATCTCTTAGGACAGCATCATGAGTGACTGTATTGTGGCGGTTTTATAAACCCATTTGCTATTCAAACTATCATCAGTGAAATGATCTCTTCTTTATTAATCATCTCAGTCTACCTTCGCATACACACCCACACACACACAGACACACACACACTTAAATGAAGTATTTCTTACCTTCCTAGATGCTAGGAGTAGCAGGTACCCTGTCTATAACAAAAAAAAAAAAAAAATGTTGTCAGATAGCCAATCACCTGAGACAGCCAAAACCAATAGGCAAGCCTCTTTGATGCTTCACACAATAACCTAGTCAGACTCATGCTGAATAACATCTCCATTGCCCTCAACAACAATATGAAAGTATTCCACAGATTGTGGGACTAAGATAATTTTTTTTTGTTTGTTTTTTCAGTTATGGCTTTTCATGGAACATGTGAGATGTTTCGAGAACCAGAAAATAAAACAGAAAGTCAAGTCAACATTTTGTTTCTCACGGTTATTTCTTTCTTTTTTTTTTTTTACATTTTAATGGGGGGGGATTGGTGGAGGGGTGCAATTCAGCAACCAGTACCATGAGCTGCCCCCTATATCACAGTTAAAGTTACAAACAGAAATTAAATACTTGCTGAATTCATTAGAAATTCTTACGGTGTCTGTGATTAAAGAATTGTTAATTTTGAAAGCTGCCACTTGGTAATTTGTCTAAGTATTATTATTAACATATTTGTAGCAGTTCTTGCCATGAGTAGTGCCCATAACCAGTTTTCTTTCATAGTTGGCACTTACTTATATAACTTTAATTTTCAATGACATACTTATCTAGTTCAATTTTTTTTATTCTGATTTTTGGGAAAACGTGTAGACTCTAAAAGCCATTTTAGTTTTTTTGTGTGTATTTTAATGAATTCGCAGTTCCACCAGAATGGAAATATTATCCTGTTGGTCATGTGTTTTATACTAGAACTGAACCCCTCACTATGCCATAAGATATTTCTGTATCTAAAATTCTATAGATTAATTAATATTATTAATAGTGTTGTGTAGTTTGTATAGTCAGTCCTACCATAATAAATTATCTTATTTTATTATCTTCAGGCACTATTCTAGCTACATCAGACTCAACTGAAGTGTAATCTGAATGGACCAGTGGCTAAATTACCCTTATGTTGTCAATAATTATGAGGATAGTAACTGATATGATGTCTACCAACTTACTTTTTCTTATATTTTCATTAGACCATAGTAAGAGTATATAAAAATTCCTTAGAGTGTGTTGCTATTGTCACATGGTTAAGCCAATCTATGTCAGGTTAGTCTCCCATCAATAAGATATACTCATAATTTAGAAGTTTACTTAAATTAAATAGGCATTTTCATTATTCTCTTGAATTAAAAGAAGGGGTAAAATAACATAAAGCTATCTTTACCATATTATTCAGTAGCACACTATGTATATCAACCATAACCCACTCTAGTAAGTTGTTTACTTCTACGACGTTAGCAGTAAGAGAATTCTGAATGCGATCTGTACTAGACCAGCTCCTCTGTTACTTCTGAGACATTCATATTTAACTGCGGTGGTGGTGCTGCGGTAGCATTGTCGCCTCACAGTTAGACATTGCCCGTTCGATTCTCAGAGCATCTTCTGTGTGGCGACATGCATGAACGGGCGTTCCTTCATTGAAGGTTGTGTGTTAGGCCCGGCAAGCCAGCACGTAAAACTCTGCGGCCAATCATTAGCGGACCGGAGTTCCGCTGTGGCGAACCCTAACCGGGAAAAGCCGAAAGACACAAACAAACAAATGAAAAAAAATAGGTCTGCACAGTCCCAAGCCATTGTGTTGTCAATTATATTATAATCTTCAAGATCAGTTATATTACTTAGTTCATACTGTTTGCTGAAAACACTCTGGGCAGATCTATGAGGACCTTAAGACGTCTAAACTTACATTCTCAGCTAGTTCTTAGCTCTTATATTTTGCATATAAATAGCCTAGACAGTGGCTAAAAAGATACATTTTGACACTTACATGTTTATCCCTATCCATGAGGGACATGGGTGCTAAACTGAATGTGAATTTGGTCTAATGGGGGGAGAATATAGTGAACAATTGCATTTCTGGATCTGGCAAAACACTTTTAGCTATAATTGCTAGCATAGTTTCCCATTTATTTTTACAAATTACATCTGAATAAAGTGAGTGAAGTATTTTGCTTTATATGGAGTGGAAGATGGTTCCATTGAAGTGGTATTCTCTGTGATACAGAACCAACATATTCTATTTATTTTGCAAAGGAGATGGAGATCCCTTGAGTATGTGTTTATGATACCGTTGGGCTTGTGAAAATGTAATAGGTTTGACAAAACAGGGCCTATTGAAGCTCTGTAGGTAAGGCAGAGGTCACCACTTGGTAGCCTATGATACAAAGAAGAGGGACAAGGCACTGAGATGGTGTGCACAGTTTTTATGATTTAAACTCTTGATTTTTTAGTTAGAAAGCATTGTGTATACCACCAAACAACACACTGCCAAACTTATTCTTAGAACAAAAGACACAAAAACAAAATGGCTCCAGCAGAAACAGGACTACATTAATAAAACAAACAATGCAGACTGAGAGCTTTTGCCCTATACACACAAGATCTATATTACAAGATCAAAATTTTAGTTAATCGAATAACTAAAGATCAATCTTGTAATACCGAAAGCTAAAAACCTCAGACGGCCGATTTAACACAGGGAAACAATTCCCTTGGCGTTATGTGGATTATGCCCTTTTCCCCAATGTGGAGCAATCTCAGAGTTGGTATACTTACTTGGGGGGGGGGGGGCAAAGCCCCCCCAATTGATTTGGGATGAAAAGTTTTTTTTTCATGCGGCCAAGGGAAATGTTTCTCTGCGTTAAATTGGCCGTTCGAGGTTTTTGGGTTTCGATATTACAAGATTGATCTTTAGTTATTCAATTAACTAAAGTTTTGATCTTGTACTATAGCCCCTACACACACGGGCTTCATCAGAGCATGAAATCCTGCATTATAGTGCATTTAAATACCTTATGCTAAAAAAAAAAAAAAAAAAATAATTAACCAATTGCAACATGCTCCCACTAAAACCAAATGCATCAAAAATAAAGAGATACAAAACTGCAAATGGAAAATTAAGTGGAGTAGATGACTACAGCATTAGCAGTTTTAAAAATTACCAGTAAATTACCAGTTATCAATTCTGTAAGGAGCAGGAAACAAGTCAAAATGCTCTGTTATCTACATGGCATGAAAATAATGCCTTATAGGTTCATAGGTAGGTACTAGGCTATCAGCCCAAGGGCCTAAGTAATCCTAGCCAACAAGGTTCCCTGGCTTATGCCACCCAAGAAAGTTATTTTGCTGTGCCCCTGTCAAGCAGAACTGCAGAAGTGATCCCCAGGGTGTATGGAGTCTGCAACTTTTACAGTGTGGGTTCTGTCAGTGAGCCAGTTGGCAACCCATCTTATGATGTAGGGATTTATACTTAGTTTAGTGAGTTTAGCTATAATTCCAGAATGGGGGATGGTGTCGAAAGCCCTTGCAAGGTCAGGATAGGCTGTGTAAACCACCTTACCTTTGTCTATGGCTTTGGTGACTGCCTCAAAGAAGTTGATCAGGTTCAGGAGGCATGATCTGCCTTTTATAAACCTGAACTGGGTGGAGTCCAGAGTTTGGAGGTTACCAATGTCTTTGTTTATGAGTTCCATGATGATACTCTCCATGGGCTTACAGACCAGGCTCGTCAGGCTAATAGGGTGATAGTTCCCGGGATCAGTGGTGGTTCCCCCACTGTGGAGTGGGATAACTGTTGCTGTGCACCATTCTGTGGGCACAAAGCCTGATGTAAGGGTATGATTGAACATGGTGCTTAGGTGGGGAGCCAGTTCGTTCTGAAGTTCGTGTAAAATGCAGCCTGGGATGCTGTCCGGTCCCATGGATGCTGTGTTTTTGTCTTTAGAGAGTGCAGCTTTTACCTGCATAGTTGTGATTACAGAGACTCTGCATTCTTCCTGTATAGATATGGGCCCTTTATCGGGTGAGAAGGGGGTAAAGTTAGCACTGAACCTATCTGCCAGGATGTTGGCAATATCAGTTGCTTCTGTAATTTTCGTGCCATTGTGCTGTAACTCAGTGCAGATCTGGGTGTTGCCATTGAGATTCTTGACATAGCTATAGAATGCTTTGTGGTTGTCCCTAGAATCAGTGGCAATTTTGTTTTCATAGCTAACTTTGGAGGATTTTATAAGGGATCTCAGCTTCTTATTGAGGCTGACCAGAGAGCTCCTCCACTCATGGGATTTTACTCTCTTTTGCAACAGTTTATTCCTTCTGTTGTAGAGTTTGTTTATGGCAGGGGGCCACCAGATTGGATTCCTTTTTTTGGAGGATAGCGTCTTGGTTCTGTTTGGGATAGCACAATCCATGCACTCATGTAAGTGCTTATAGAGTGCATTTGTGTAGGATTCAGCAGTCATAACTGTATTGTCCATCTGCATGGGTATCCTGAAGTTTGCCACTTCTGTCTTAAGAAGCATGAAGTTGGCTTTGGAGAAAGTTTTTACCATGGTTTCCTTAATGGGGGGGTGGGACTGAGATGTGGATATCTAGGGTGATTAGCTTATGGTCGGATCTGACCAACAAGGAGTTGACTTCTGGTGTGGAACACTGGTCACTCATGTTGGTAATGACAAAGTCTAGGATATTGTTTTCCCTGGTGGGGGTGTGGATAAGTTGATCCAGGGCATTGGAATTTATGAATTCCAGGAAGTATTGAGCGAAGGAGTTGGTACATGAGTAGTTTTCCCAGTTAATGGGGGTAGTTGAAATCGCCCATTATTAGGGTGTTTGGTTGAATCTTAATATTTTCCAGTATATCAAGAAAAGAGGAGTGGGAATCCTGAGGCATGGTATAGGATATGTAGCAAGCTACAATTTGGATTGCCGTTTTGCCCAGAGTTAGTTGCACTTGGATAACCTCGGATGTATTATGCTGAGCAACTAGCCTGGAGTTGTGGATATCCTTAATGAATATGGACAAACCTCCGTCTTTGGTGTTCCAGTCCAGGTTAGGTGGCCAAAAAGTGTGGTATGAGTTATAGCCTGGTAATGCAGGGGTGCTCTCTGGAGCCTTGAACCAGGACTCAGTCACTGCACAGATATCGATGTTCTCCATTTTAGGGAGTGCGTTTTGAGATTTAGACTTTTAGCACCGAGTAGCATTACCCTCAGTTTTTGCTTTCCTGTTCCTGTTACAGTGGTGATTTTGCCATATGAACCTTGCCTAAAAAAGGCACTATAGGGGTGGCAAGAGCCTTAGCCAGTATCCAGAATCCCAGGGTTGACAGGTGTAGGCCATCTCTGGCAAAGCATCATGGTTTGTCGACCATGTCATCCCAGGCAGACAGATATTGGATCCCCTTAGAATGACACCAGAAGCTTAGCCAATTGTTGAAGTCAATCATTTTGTCCTTGTACTGCAGTATCTTTCTGGGTGATGGCAGGATGCTACTAAGGGCTGGGGTCATACCTGCCTGGGCTACAAGACTGGAGAGCTCTTCCATGATTCTTTTCATTTTAGTCCAGGGAGGTATGTCTCAGGTCATTCACACCAACATGGTCAATGACAGAGTCATATTTGTACTTGTTGTGGAGTGACCTGAGTGTGTGGGTTATATGGCAGATCCTGGCATCTGACAGGCAGCCTGGTGAGTGGGACATCAGTGTGCCTTAGTTTATTCAATGGTAATTACAATAGTGTGGCATCCATCTAGTAATTTGTAAATAGATGTGGCTGCTTTTATAACCAATTACATACCCCGCTTATTCTGTTTGCTATACTTATTTATAACAGGCAATAACTCCAAACACTGTGATGCAAACTGTTTATCAGTCTGCTCATTGCAGGTGAGTTTTCAAGCCTTTGAAGCACCTGATTGTTTAAAACACCTGCCAGCCAAGCAAACTGGAAGAAAGCAACAGTGAGTGGTCCCAGCATCTTTAAAATGGCATGGATAAGCTTTCAAAACAATATAAAAAGCATAACAAGATGAATACCATTGGCAAGAACAGAAGAGTCCCTTGAAGTAAACAGTAAGCTTTTGATAATTTTGACTCATCAGTGGTGAGTTTTCATGACCAGAAAGGACCTTGATGGGTTAAAACACCTGCCAGTCAAGCAAACAAGAAGATGACAACAGTGACTCTATCCAGCATCTTTAAAAAAATTGAGAGCACTCACAACAATATATACATATATATATATATATATATATATATATATATATATATACACACACACATTCAGAAACCAAAGTAATGCCATTGGAGGAACTAGAGCAACCTCTTGAAGTAAAAAAAACAAAGAAAATAAAATAGGTGTTTAGTAATGTCCACTTGTTGTGGGGGTGTTTTCAGGTCCAGAAAGCACCCCAGATGGCTAAACCATCTATCATTCAAACAAACAATCAGGATGATCAAAACCTAAATGACTACCAGTGACAGAACAAGAGGAACTCTCCTTCTCACTCATTGGTTGTTCAGCCTTGCCTATCAGCTCCCCACACAGGGACATGCTATGAATAGGTAAAGAAAGAAATTAAAACAAATGTCACTTCTAGTATTTAAAGATCAAGAGGCTATGGTAGCTGGTGACTTCAAAGCAAAGGACTTGCTGGTGGGAGTGCTGCAGGAATCAACTTAATGGGTGGGGCCCAATACAGTGAGGTGGTGTTGTATTACAGCAGGTCAATAACCATTACCTATGATCAAACAGATGTGGTCATTCATGTTCATCCACAAACTGTTTCAGTACAAACCCACTCATAGCCACTTTACTGACTATATACACCTTAGATGTCTAGCCATAGTCAACACTCCTTGGGTCCCCCCTTACCCATTTGTCTTCCCTGCACTCTCTAGTGCCCTACCCCTCCCCCAATGCTTTTCACATTCTTGTAATTGGGCAAGGCTCCTCTGCATTTTAAGTCTGGAGGAAGTAACTGAATTAAGATGGTAGTCTGCTAGGACCCCAGAAGTCATAAAGCTGTAGATGTGTTGAGGTCCATCTTATATTTTTTTAATTAACTTTTGACTTAATAGTGATGGCCTGAATGAATAAGAAAATATAATCCCCCTTACGTGGAATAGTGCCTGCCTTCCTACCCAAACAAAGACAGTTGCTTTCTGTGTACCATTCTGGTGTTAGATTGGGATGAAAAGTTAAAGAACAAATGGCTAGAGGCATATATTATACTGCTGAGTATCTGTGAGAAAAAACCAAAGCACTCCTCAAGGAGAAAATAACTGCATAAAGAAGAAATGAACAGCCAGAACCAAGTGCTGTTATATTTAAATACAGTTTAATACTCTGCTAATGATCACTTGCTATCACACACACACACACACACACACACACACACACACACACACACACACACACACACACACACACATCCTGCCAAGACCATCACAGGCAGCTACTTAAGAGTGCAATGCTAATGCCTACTACAGAAAGTGTAAAAAATGTGCACACTACTTTTGCAAAGCCAAACTAATAATTACTTATTTAAAACAAATGACAACAGTGTCAGTCACTTTTATCCACAGATTACATCTGCATCCAGTAACAGCCAACTCTGTTGACCAAATATACCTCACATATCAGAAAGTAATAAAATAAAAATAGCAACAATTGGAGAAAATAATTTAGTTTATCCTCCCTACACAGGTGTAACAATCAATTATTCTCCAAATTATTTTCCAAAAAACAAAGTTGGAGCTTTCAAACACCAGCTAAATAAAATTTGTTTTCAAACTATTGCAAAGCTTTCGGATAAAACACCCCTTTTCAACTTTGCAATAGTATGAAAATAAATGTTATTTATGCTGGTGTTTGAAAGCTCCAACCTTGTTTTTTGGATTGATTTTATGTGCCACTGAGCTTTCTCTTTGCAACCTCTGTACTGTTTGCTGAACAATCAATTATTTTAACATCAATTCTTTCAGAAGATTAACTATGTATGTACAAGTAGTAAGTGAAACTATTTCTCCAAAGACCACTTCAGCAATTAATCCATGTATGCACAAGCACTTCACTGACACCGAAATGAAACATTTCCCCAATGACCCCTTCATTAGTTTGTCTGTACATGCACATTCACTTATGCATACACTTGCACACAGAGTTTAAGCACTTACCTTCTTCCCACATGTTGGCAGCAGCACACATAGTAAAAAACTAAGTAAAAAAAACAAAACTAATGAAACAAAAAAGGCAAAGAAAACCACTCTGAGTCCAACAAGTAAGGTTAGTGCTTTTGTTTACTAAAATAAGCAAACTTCATCAAAGTTTGAACCATTAATTACAACATTATATACCTTTGAAATGTTTACATCATTCAATTAATAATAACAACCTGCCCACACAATATAAACCACTATATTACCCTAACAATATTCATATGAAAAGGAAAAAAAGGAGAAACAAAAAACACCATATATGAAACTAAAACTGAAGCATATATAAATATCCATGTTTGTAAAAATCTGAAAAGATAAAAATGTGTTACTTTAATTTATACACTCTCTGGTTGAAGAGTTTCAAATTATTAACAATAATGGTTTTGTCTTTGTCTTGGCAGTTAAGATTAAATGCACATGCCCCTCCTGGGCTTAATGGTAGTCTTTCCATGAAGTGCATTTTAATATTAAAAACACACAATAGATAGTGCTACCTTTCTGTGTTAAAGATGGAATTACATATTTTATATATACACAAATATATTAACACATTTTTATCTTTCCAGATTTTTACAAACATGAATATTTATATATGCTTCAATTTTAGTTTCATATATGGTGTTTTTTGTTTCTCCTTTTTTCCTTTTTATATGAATATTGTTACGGTAATATAGTGGTTTATGTTGTATGGGGAGATTGTACCTTTAATTGTGGGCAGGTTGTTGTTATTATTAACTGAATGATGTAAGTATTTCAAAGGTATATAATGCTATAACTAATGGCTCTGACTTGTCTGATGAAGTTTGCTTATTTTAGTAAACGAAAGCGCTAACCTTACTTGTTGGACTCCGAGTGGTTTTCTTGGTCTTTTCTGTTTCATTAGTTTTGAGCAGCACACATAGTGCCTGAAAAAATACTTTATAATAAAAAAAATACTCACAGTTGTGCTTCCTTTTCTACATTAACTACTTCTTTCTTCTTGGCTCCTGACCCAATAGGAAGGACTCCTCAATGCATCATGCAGCAGTCCTATTCTGTCACTATCAAATGCTGACAATCAAACCTGATCGATGATTGGGAAGCCTAATACTGAACTGTTTTATTGCAGGAAGTAGAATTTTTTTGTTTTATTTTGATTTGTTTTGGATCTCCTTCTAAAACAGCAGAAATAATAGTTGACTTTCTGAGTTAGACATTTTTTCCTCTCTTTTTAGCTGGGGGGGGGGGGGTTAGACAAAATTAAATGAAAAAAAAAACACTTTCTGTTTCTTCTTAATGGTTTTCTTTGCATTGCTTAACAGGACATGTATTCAGCTTGTGGGAGGTACAATTTACATGACCCTCCTTCCCTCCTATTGGCTATTCAGCCTGACCAGTCACTTCCTCACACAGTGTTCTACTCTAAGAAGGAAAAAAAAAGAAAAATTAAACAAAATGATTCCTTTAGCCCTTAAAAAGAAAATACATTATAAATAAATAAATACATAAACTTTCTGCTTCTTCCTAACACCTCTCTTAGTGTGACTCACCAGAAATATGTGAGAAAAAAATTGTCTAAACTCCCAGACCTAGCCAAAAATTTCTAACAAACGGCAACTAACAGACATAGGCTGTTGTCACAACAAGGCAACTCTCTAGTCTCTTCCAATATGGACTCCAGATTCTAAAGTAAAATAGCTTGATGAGGTAGTTAGAATACATAACACAGAATTAGTCAGATGTAGAAGGAAAGAACCACCAAATTTCACCCGGAAAACAAATACATTATGGAAATGGACCCTTGCAAGGAAAACAAACACATTAAACTGTCAGAGCTGGCCACAGATTTTTACCTCATAGCTGCTGTCACACAGCTGTTGCTGCTTCTATCAGGCAGCTCTCTAGTCTCTTTTAATACCCAGAACAGTTTCAAAGGAAAAGAGCTCACTCAAGCATCCAGAATATATATAAAGCAGAAACAGAGGGAGAAGAAGCACAGATTTCAAAAGGTAAACAATGAAATTGCAAAAATGGATTCTTCTAAGGATTCCAAACCCACTAAGGCCACAGATTGTTACCACACAGCACTTGACACACAGCTGCTGCTGTTACTGCAAAAAGCCTGCACACTATAGTATCTTCTAACACACAGAGCAGTTACAAAACGAGTTAAGGAGAGCTGACCATGCAGGAGCATTGGAGGACAGTCAGAAGAACAACAAATAGACTGCTACAGTCAGATTTACCAGTTCTGTGATACATTTCCTGCTTCAACACTGTCAGTGGGATTTGTAGGGATGCTAAACAGGGTGATTTTGGGAATGACGAGTTCAATGGAGAAAAGGCATATGAGAACTTGAAAATTAAATCAATTCTAAACCAGTGAAAAAAACCTGGAAATCATAACTCTTCGTCCTTAAATAAAAAAAAAATCATCCTCTAGTAATGAATAGCAGACTATGAATACAAAACAAAAGATAATACAAAACATATTTATTCATCAAACAATACTTAGACTATAAAAATAAAAAGTGAAACTGAGTCCAGTTATTAATGAGAAGGTGTGTTTGGCTTTTTTAGAATTTCACTATGAAACAATTTTTTGTCATCTCTAAGATTTCAAAATGAAGAATTGTGTTTTGTTCTCTCTTTTAGTTTGCTTTTGTATTGTCCTATATTCATTATTTGATTCAGGAAGGTTGTCTTTGGTAATTAAGAATGAGGAGTTCTGAGTTTCATGTAACATGGTGCTTGATTTTCAAGTTCTCTTCTCTTTTTGTTCACAGCGCTCAACCTCCCCAGAAACAATCAGCCTAAGACCTCTGCAAATCCCACTGCCAAAGCCAAAGCATGATCTGTGGGTCACAACTCGTCATTAGCTTTGCAGTGTATGGTAGTGAAGAATTTATCTAATTTATTTAATTATGAAGACAAGAGCAAATGCACTTACTCCTTTTAAGCTTACAAAAATATTGTGGTATTACTTTGTGTATAGAACATTTATATTGTCATCCATCATTGCCTTATATCTTTATTACTGATAAAAAATGTGAATAATTTGATCATTTATTGTGTAATTATAATCTGCATTTTTCTGCAAAGTATAACTATATTACACATACTGACAACATTTGGTTTACAGGTTCACAAGACGATGCTAGGCTATTGGCCCGGAGGCTCTTATAAGCCCTGCCAAGAATTTTGCCCATGTTCCCCACAAAGTTAGCACCTGTTTACCCTGTCCAGCAGGGACACACGTGGGTTCCCAGGGGTGTATTTTCTCTTTCCCATCCAGTCGTCCAGGTTCCTCTTAAAGAGTACTAGTGAGGTACTCTGTTTGACATGGAGAGGGAGTCTATTCTACAGATATGGGAGTCTGTGGGATGCAAATCTATCCTGTCAACAAGTTCTATTAATGTCACAGACCAGGTTGAGGCCTTGTGTGCAGGTTGCACGAGTGGACTTTGACATACAGATATGCAGCAACTTCATCAAGGGTGGGTCTGAGATGGCCTTGTATGCCAGACACAGGTCACCTCTGAGCAGTCTGTATCAGACTGAGTAGAGGGACATGGCTTTTAAATCTGTATAGGATAGGTGTGACCCTGGATTTTCCTGGTAAGGAACCTCTGTGGTTTCTCCAACTGCTGCATCTGCTTAGCAAGGTACATGCCGAAGGGGGCATTGTACTCGATAAGAGGTCTGATAAGGTAGGAGTACAGGGATGTTATGACCTCCTTGTTCCTGGATGAAATACCCTTACTTATGAGGTGGGCCATGTAGAAAGCCTTCCATACAATGGAGGCAATGTGGTGGTCAAAAGTCAGGTTGCCATCAACCTGGGTGCTCAAGTCCCTCACAACTGATTGTGTGCTTAGGATGTTGTCGTTAATGTGATAATTAGTGGGGATGCCATTTTCCCCAAAGGGGATAATGATGCATTTATTTGCATTCAGATTGAGGCCATGCTTCCGGCACCAGCCATTAGTTTGGGCAAGGCCCTTTTGGAGGATGTTCACATCACTAAGAGAATTTAAAACAGCAGCCAGCATGTAGTCATCTGCAAACTTGGTCAGCCACAGACTACTGGGTTTGCCTTGCATCTCAGAAAAGTATATTCCAAACAGTAGAGGCCCCAAGACTCATCCTTGGGGTATGCCACTCATTATGGGCCTATTACTAGAGGTGGCTTTCCCTGTTTTAACTGAATGGGTTCTATCAGTGATCTAGTTAGCTACCCATCTGGTAACATATGGGTTGATGCCTAGCTGGGAGAGTTTATCTATTATGCCCGAGTAGGGAAATAGTGTTGAAGACTTTGGCTGGGTCAAGGTAGGTTGTGTGCACCGTCTTCCCCTCATTCATGGCTTTGGTGACTGTTTCAAAGAAGTCAACCAAGTTTAACAGGCATGATCTCCCTTTGACAAAACCAAATTGTGTGGGGTCAAGCATTTGGAAGTTGCCAATGTCCTTGTTTATAAGGTCCATGATAATGTGTTCCATGGACTTGCAGATCAGGCTAGTTAGGCTGATGGGCCTATAATTGCCTCAGTCAGTGGACGCTCCACCTTTGTGTCGAGGGATGAGAGTGGCTGTCCTCCATTCAACTACACATTGTTTATATATGTATATATATATATATATATATATATATATATATATATATATATATATATATATATATATATATATATATTGTTTATAGACTTATCTTAGAGTTCTGTGCAATCTTCTATTAATGTAATTATGTTACTCTATCTGGAATTTTAAAATATTTTGTTATCTAGACCCCTTCTGAATAGTTGAAAAATAAGTGGCACTAATATAGAAACCTGTGTGACATGACTAGTAACCCCCACCAGAAGAGAAATTAACTCTGAACCTGATCTTTTGCATCATTTTTCTTAACCATCATCTTACCCACAGCAATAGATCTGGATTGATAATTAATGCTTTTAAATAGCTGATTATTCCCTCATGTGAAATAGTGCCAGATGCATGAGGAAAGCCAGGATAAGCAATGTAGACTGCCAGCTCATCTTCAAGTGCTGCTGTTACGCCTTCAGGAAATGCCACAAGATTCCAAAGTCAGGATTCTTGGATTATGGAATAAGCTTCCCCTTTAAATCAGAAGCTTTCAACCATTAACTTCCCTTAAAAAGTAATTTTGATATGTGTACAAGAAGTAGAAATATCTTCTTGCAGCTACAGCAGTCAATCTTCTTTGAAGGTCCAGTGAGAACCATTCACTGAACCATAAGAAAGGGAATATTATTGGTAGGGGTCATTTGTATGTTTGCCGTCTAAATCAGAATCCTCCTACAAAAAACTGTCTTGCAGTTGGCACAGATAAATAGATCATTAAGGCTAAGAGCTATGTACAAGCTACTTCCTCTGGTATAGGGTTTGATACCCTCATCCTTCATTTGCCTAGTGTTTGACCTTGAGAAAGCCATTTAATCACCCAGATATTTGGGTAATTGGGAATTTAGGCAAGGTCCTTAATGGATTCCTGGACTACCTACACACAACCAGTGCAGCCATTAGTGCAGTGATTCTGCACACATTCAAGGGACGGTCAGTGATAGCAAGCCTGCAGCTGAAACAAATTTTGAAAACACTTTAATGAAGCAAACTATTTGATATGCAGTAAAATATCATATATTCTGGTTCAACTATGTCTAAAATAAATCTGTGTTTGTTCCGTACAATATAACTAAAGACTACATGAGTTTAATATGTGTACTTTTGAAGAATGTAAAATGAAGGAAGATGTTGCATAAGCAAGGAAATGGACAGAGTTCAAAGACATAAATCGAACGTTTCAGGATAGACAGAAGGAAGTATTTTTTAATTCAGGTTTGCTAATGGTCGTGGTATTCATCTTGAAGAGGTAGAATCATGATAAACTGTTAACAGAGCCCTAGAATGCAGTAGTCAGCCATACAGAATTTGCAAGGCTGGGTATAAGAATCACAAAATATGCATTTTGTTTAGTAGAAGCTGTAGCCAATGTTAGACATCACAGCAAAACAACTTCCAGCTGTGAGTGGCCTGCATAGTCTTTTGATTGTCTGGGCCCAATAGACAATGCAGGTTTTGTGAAAAAGAAATATGTTCCCAGATTGTAAAGTCATTGCACTATTATAGGGTCAGTAAGCAGCTGTAAGAAAAATAAATACACTTTTTGTATGTTTGTTTCTTTTCACTGACTAGGACCTTTAGCTCATTTGCTGTGAAGACAGGGACAGGAAAATACTGGTAATAATGTAATATAAAGAAAAATACAGTGAGAGATGTGCAAAGGTAAAGTATACCTAACATTGAGACTAATATAGACAAATACATAGGGCCAGGTTCCAAAAGAGTTGCTCTCAGTTTTAAGTCTGCCCTGATTCTGAAGGACTTGCTCTCAGTGTAAGTAACTTACTTTGGTGTAAGGCTTATCTATAAACAGGCTTACTACAGGGAACATAATTCAAAACACCTGCTTTCTGCCACATTGAGAGCAAGTCTTTTGGAATCAGGGCCACAGAAAGGCTACAGAACTACCTAAGTAGTCCTCAGATAATTTACAAGTCATTACTTGTGATTCAAAGGTTTTGAGTTTTGTAGCTAAGGCAGAGAAATATATTGTAACTATTTTCCCTGTTTATGTTTATTTTGTACACAGTGTTATTATCAACTCCCTCTGTATTTGATTTATATCTTGCAGTCATTAATTTCCAAGATAAAATGCCATCAGTAGTCAAGATCATACGTAAATCACCTTTTCTGTAGTCATTATATGCCTGCTCCTTATCACTAAATGGATATGTTTTCATTTTATGTATATTACCTCCTGACTTTTCAAAAACTCAGTTTATTGTTTCTCAGTGAGTTTCAGCACTTCAAAGGCAATGTATGCATTACATAAAGGAAAGACAAAAGCAACTTTTGTGTCAAATAAAGGAAACACAATGGAAGAGAGGTCTTGCCTATGCAAACAATAATATCTTATTATGAAACATGAGAAATAACAAGATACATGGAAAACACATCTCGCGGAAAACATGTTTTCACAGGGGAATACAATAGGATTTCATAGCTTGTATTATATGCCCATTCTTATTCTTTATAAATGAAAAAACACACTATTCTGCTTATTTTACTTAGTAATGAATGGTTCACATCTTACCTAGTGCATGTACAATTTCTCCCCTGCGTGTTGATGAGCTGGAGATCCGCATTTAAAAATGAATGTACTTTGTAAGAGTTAACATTACCCAGGGCTGGAATTTGAAAAAAAAAAATATGCAACAATTTTACTATTGCACTTAATTCATATATAACTTTGCAAAAGTGTAATATTATATATTCCAGCTGTTGTGTTTGTAAAAACAACAGATATCATTCACTTGTTGTGCTGACTTTCTGTATACCATAGAAGGCTAAAGCTATTGACTTCTAGGGTCCCCTTCAAAACATTGAAGTACAGGAATATTGAATCTCACTTCATTGAAATGACTTTGTCGAATCTTCAGTGCATTGAACTCCTGGAACAGCAAAAATCAACCCGGGAAAAGAACCATTTGGTCACCATGGTGAACCTTGCCCTTTCCCCACTGTAGTGCGATCTTTAAGTTAGTATATTTAGTTAGGAGGATGTGGGGGAAGATCACCCCACATTGGGGAGGTTGGGGCATATCCCCCCCACTTGGAGGGTTTTCTTGTTTTGCTGTTTGTTGTTTTGTCCTGGTTGTCAAGTGATTGTTTACCCATGATTAGTTTTCATTGTTCTGGGAGTTCAATGTACTGAAGATATGGTGAAGTCATCTTGATGAAGTGGGATTCAATATTCTGGTAAGTTGATGTTTTTAAGTAGATCCATCTTCTAAACAGCTTCAACCTATAGTCCTGTGTCTGATTCCTTTTTTATGTATTTACATGAAATGTGACTTTGAACAAGGCGCTTTTTCCAAACATTGCTTCCTGGTAACCCCTGAGAAAAATTAGTTTTACTTAGTGGTCATTATCAGAATAACAAATCAATTAATAAAGAGAATATCATTTTCAAGATATAATTTTTTTTAGTAATGAAATTTTAAAAGACAAACTAATTTAATTAACTGATTGAGCAATGTTTGTTACAAGTGTATATATGTAGCTGGTAATTTCAAAATCTTTAAAGTGGTGCCCAGTAGAAAAGTTCCCATTGATGAAAAGGTTAATCGTTACTAGTCATCCAAGCAGCAGGTCCAGTGCTTAGTATTATAAATGCCACAGCAGGATAACAATCTGTATTAACTAGAAATTACTGTGTAGTTTGTGATGAAACTAACAGGGATTATGACACCTTTGTTATTGTATATTAAAGCAAAAATAATTGAAATAAAACAATACTATGTTATAATGAGGGGGATTCATAAAAGCTCTGTGAAGTGCACACCATTGTAGACACATTGTGGTAACATTTTTTGAATTCAGGAACAGACCTAAATGGTGCTGCATGGTGCTCTAGCACCTTTTATGTCTGATAAAGGTCAGATTTGAACCATGCAGTATCCTGGCAAACAAACATAAAATAAAAATAAAAAAAAAAAAATGATGCAATAAAATAAAATGAAGTGTTGAGATATCTAGCAAAATTATACAGCTGACTCTAATCAAGATTTGCACATACAGGTGGCCTCACTAGAATTGATCGAATCAGCAAACATACAGTAGTGTTAAAGGAATTGATGGGTTGTAGGCAGCAATAACATGTTGGCACCAGCATAATTAAAGTCAGAGGAATGCCTAGCAAGATTAACTGAGGTTAGAGCCTTAAGTATAGTTCATAATGCCATGGGCATCTGCAAATTTAACAATGTCTGGGAGGCCACAGCAGACCTTACAAAGTTTGAAAGCACTTATTCTTTCGTTTCTTCTGTTTTTTTATTTTGTTAACTATATAAGCAGACTGGCTCTTCCACGCTTTTCAGTGACAACTATGACCAAAAGAAAATCACAAAGTTTCAAAAGACCATTTCAGGTTCACAGTAGATATATGCAAGTTATAAATGCATTACTGGGACAGAGATTGTTACAGAACATTTGTTGAGCCTAGAATGATTACCAGAATCTAGGTAACAGCACATGTAGCCACATTAATAGATTCAGGGAGCATCAGCAGAATTAATGGACACAGTTCATGATGAAAGGAGTCAGACACTCTTTAGAATGTCTGACAGAAACAGAAGGGGGAGTGCATACTTACAGTTCTAGATTAAAGAGGTCCAATAGAACAGCATGGATCAGATGCCTCAGAGTAGGATTAATTCAGCAAGAAAGCCTTTTCAAAATAAGAGGGCCATAGAACGTTCATTAGGCCCCATCATAATTAACAGACTGGGGCTCAAGTAGAACTGGGAGTCCTTCTATTTATATTGTCAATTTCCACTGAATATCTGTTGAAGGCATTATTATCTGTTAGTCAGCTTGTGGTGTAGTGATCTTTTACTATGCTGACTACTTTTTTTTTGTAGTCTTTGATCCTGCTATCTGTTGATCATCAGCTCCTTGCAAGGCCAAGTGGCCCATTCATTCCCCATCAACAGAAAGGGTGTCAGCTGGGAGAGGCCATCATTCAGGTAGCCATCTGGAGTGGTTTCAGATTTTCTAACACACACACACACACACACACACACACACACACACACACACACACACACACACACACACACACACACACACACACACACACACACACACATGCCTGGCAAGCATAAGGGATGGGCATACAATGGGATGACAGTACAGGACATTCCATTTCTTCCACAATTTCCACAATGGGTGTTCCCTTCAGGCATCCCTGACCCACCCTCAGAGACATTACTGGTAAATTTCTCAGGAAGGTAGTACCATACAGTGTGTGCCTTGAGTGTGCAAAATTTCTGTCGATCTCCTGGTGAGATAAATAGGCCATTCTCCTTCTATCCTCCTCCTTCATGTCTGGCTCCTCCAGTGCCAGACATGCTAAACAAAGTTGGTCTTCTGGGCCATAGTTAGGAATCATTCCTCTGTACCATCATGCCAGGATACAGTGATTAAATTTATTTGATGGGGTTTTACAGTTTTGCATTTTGATCACTATTATGTGATAATGGAATTAGTATATATAAATAATGGGGTGTGGTATAAATTACCCCCCATGTAAACAGTTTTTATGTGTCTGTCATAAAGTTTGACATTTCATTTAGAAGTTCTTTAACATTTCTGTGCACCTCTTTTCAGTGTTACTGATGTCTATTTCTATATGATGTGTATGTACCTTCTAAGGGTATTTACTATAATAAAAATACACAATTTAGGATACTAGCATACAAAAACACTTTATTATGCTAAACACTTTGTAAACTACGTGCCTTCAAAAGACTCACAGTCACAAAACACCCAATATATGTAATAAAATATTTATTAATAATAATAATAATAATAATAATAATAATAATAATAAATAATAATAAAACAATTAAATATTTAACTAATCATACAATAAATATCCCGAGTTAAATAGATTATTTATTCTGTGAAGAGTCAGGGTATTATATTATAAAATCCAGTTAGGTTCTTTCTTCAGTAATTTATTCTCAAGATTTCTATTAAGCTTATTGCCTCAGAAAATATGTTCTAAAATGCATGTTTAACATATTTACATCATCATTATATTTAATATGTGATGCTTTAGTAGTCTTCATTGTTTAGTTCTTAACATCATTAACATGCTCTTGAATTCATTTTTTAGAAAGCCTATTTATTTGTCCTATGTAAGACAAGTCACATAAGCATGGAATTGAACATATTACACCTTTTGTGTTATATGTATAGTAACTTCTGAAAATAATTTGCTTATTATTAATAACATAATTTTTATTAGTGAAAAACTTACAAATATTACATGTCCCATAAGCATATGTTCCATATAAAATGGGAGCATGTGCTGAACTTTTTGCATTTCTCTCAAAATAACTGTGCACTTACATAACTCCCAAAAGTTATCCACTTTTACAGGATATCATGCTGTCTGTGAAACTTGATCATTAATTAAAATATACCAATGTTCTTTCAATAACAAAAATAATATATTTGAATAATAATGTATATTCTGTGACAAAAAAATGTTCTGCTAATAATTCCATTTGTGGCTATCCTTTTGTAAAATATTCATTTATAATGATGTGATTAATTACTGTTTTGACCAAGTTATAGATAAGCTGATTTAGCCCCATCCATTGAATAACTTTTTTTTAAACAAATCAAATAAATAATGCAACCCTTTTAAAAAGTCAGTCAACTTAGTATGAAGTCTTCTGGTTCATAGCAATTCAACTTTAGGGACATATATTAATGTGTGTTGTGGGTGACAACTAGTACCATACAAAAATAAGTGTTAGCATCATCTTCCTAAACAACTTAGCACAGATATCATCATGTGCAATATATAACTGCAAATCTAAAAAAGTTATTTACATATCAATTATCTCATTAAATTAATATCAAATCTATTACTTTTAATACATTCTAAAAATGGCATAAACTCCTTGAGATCACCTCTACAAATAAATAATAAATCATTAGTGTATCAAAAACATTGTACTACATTATCCAGAAATAGGTTTTGTATATCCATGTACTGTAATTCAGACAAACCCACAAATAAGTTTGCATAAGTTGGGACAAAGGTTGCCCTCAGAGCAGTACTATTTGTCTGTGCCATTTCTCATCAATTCTAAAAAAACTTTTAGAAGCAAAAATGTATCAAGTCTAAACAAAAAGTCATACATAGTAAATCCTTTAAAATAGGACTGTTTCTAGTCCATCATGATGCTTTATATTCCAATCTAAATGTCTACAGCAATTTCCACCAAATAATAGTCATTTTTCCATTGTACTTTATTAAGTTTTAATATCAAACCAACAGAATCTTTTACATAAGTAGGCAATTTCTTAGCATAAAGAAATAATATTTATGTAAATAATGGTTTACCTTGTCCACACCCCATAACCTGAAATAATGGGTTAATCTGGAGTATTATACAAATCTTTATGAGGCTTAGGTAGACAATAAAGTATGATATCCTAGAATAAATCACATGTACTTGTTGCACTACTTGGACAGATAAATTTAATATAACACTTTTAAAATTGTTTGTTTAAACTCATCAATTGCTTATAAATAACAATTATTATTTTATTCATACACATCACTGTTATGCAAACACTGCATGCACATGTGAAAATAACTTTCTTCCTGTAATAGCATCACATTTTTTACCCCTATTGGCTAGCTTAATAACAATATTTTTATTATTCTGTAGCTCTTTAAGTGTGAACAACTCATCCTTATTTAAATTATGTTTAGCCCAATGTTTATCAAAACTATTAAAGCATTTATATACATTATAATGGGAATGTTTGTAAAACTTTTTTATGGTATTATTTGTAAATTGAGACATAAAAAATAGTGTTTAAAATAAAATTATATAGTCAGCATTCATCTTTGACACAATAAACAATAGTACAATCCAAATCAGTCTGGTAAAAGTCAAAAATATCATTTATAGAATTATATGCATTAAAATATATTAAAAGGTACAGCTTACATATCATATCATAAAGTTTGTTTCCGATTTATAACCAAACTGGAAAACCTGTATGTAAAAATGTCAAACCACTGGATAACACAGATAAAGTAGTTTCAGAAATGTGGAAGCCTAATAAATTAATTACATCATTATAATTCTCTTAATGATTATGGACTTCACCATAGTTAAATAAATACAAAGTACAAAAGACACTTGTTAATATATTAGAAATATATATCTTATTGTAATCATTTTCAATTTTATTGGTTATAAGTATTATATCCTTCATCTGAGAAATAACATCTTTTCCAGAATTTATATTTTCCACATTGTTCTAATATTCTATTTTTTTATGGTTTAATATATTTGCTGTAAATAATTTTTGGCCAAATTTAAATTTTGATCAACGGTAAGAAGTATAACTCCCAGAATGATAGATTTCCTGTCATTGAAATAAATATCCACCAAAGCCAAGTTTGAGACTAAAATTGTTAGTGAAGCCAAAGACAATCACAAGGCCTTTTTTGCTTATGTTTGTAATCTCAGAAGCACAATGCAGCAAAATGCAGAGCTGATTGTGAATGATGTTCCCTACAATGATGCTGAAGATATAGCAAGCCTACTGGCCAATAAATTTAGTTCTAACTTTAATCCACCTCCATCTGTCCTATAAGATATACCTAAAAGTAACTCACCTCCAGCTATCACACAAGACCAAGTCCTTAAAACATTATCAAAGTCTAAAAATACTGCATTGGTGGGTTCTGTCAATATCTTTGGGTGCATCATAAATAGAATGAAGTGTAATTAAGCCAGCCCTTAATAACACTGTTCACCTTCAGTGTCCATACAGGTTTTGTACCAAGTGAATGGAGAACAGTTGCAGTGATTCCTCTCCATAAAGGAAGACCTTCCACAGACCCAGGCAATTACAGACTCATAAGTCTGAGCAATCTCATATGTAATATCATGGAAAGACTTATCAATAAAATAATCCATAAGGACATATGGGACCTCCAAACACTGGACCAATCTCAGTTTGGATTCATCAAGGGCAGATCATGGTTACTCAACCTGGTGTTTTTTTGAAAAGGTCACTAAAGCAATGGATGAAGGTAAAATGATGCACACTGCATACATTGACCTAGCCAATGCTTCTGACACAACCCCCACTCAGAGTTAGTAGAAAATCTAAATAAACTAGTAATAAATCCCTATGGCATTCACTGGATTGACAACTGGCTGACAGATAAGATTCCAGAGATCAAAATTGTGGATACTCCCTCCACAAAGCGACCAGTCACCAGTGGAGTCTCCCAGTATGCAGTGCTGGGCCCCCTCATGTTTGATATCTACTTCCCTGAAGTAAAAGACAGTACAAAGGGATCTAGCTGACTAAGTTTGCAGATTACTACAAGCTAGGAGCAGCGATTGAATCCCAAAATGACTTAGCCATCATATATGAGAGGTTTGTCTCAAATTAATAACTGGTGTAAGAGTCATGGACTGAAACTAAATACCAAACAATACATTATCTTATCCTTTGTTATCTACCACATAGACCTACCACATTGGCAATATATCCCTAAAAGCTGACCTAGTTGTTTAGTATTTGGGAACTTATTTGGACAGTGACCAAACTTTCCACCAACATCTATCCATTGACACAAGAAATGTGTTCTATAATACAAAGATTATAAACAAAGGGATTATGTCTAGATCTAAGGATGTCATTGTACCCCTTTACTTAGCCCCCCCTTAGGCCAGTCATTGAGAATAATGCCCTCTTTGGCATGTATCTGTCCAGACACATGCAACAACTGGAATTCACACATAGATACCTTACTAAAAGGATACAAGGCCTAAACAACATGTCCTACATGGACTGACTCAAAGCCCTGTCGTTATACTCGGTATCCTACATATTGCTAGGAGGTGATCTGTGTTTGGCATGCTAGGAATCCTTTACCTATTACTACTGGACTTACTGCACATCAGTAAGTCAAATGGCATCAAAAATCCTCAGTCTAGAAATGTAAACCTCTTCTACAACATCAGCAGAATAGTTTGGAGGGACAGGTATATATTGCAGAGGATACACTTTCTCTGGAACAGATTCTCCATCCATGTAAAACAAAGATTATCCACATCCAAGTTCAAGTACAAGTTGGATCTGTGGAAGGGTAATAAACAATTTGCTCCAGGGCTGCCCCTTTACTACTCATGGACAAAGGGAGATCAGTAATGCATAGTCTCCTCTAATTATCTATGCAATAATCACAGTTATTCTCACTTAAGATAATATATAATTATAAGGCCAGTCTAACACCAAACAAGGTAAGTTAATTTAAGCACCAAAAGGGAAATTGGCTAGTCTTAAAATGTACCACATGGTCATCTAGCCTAGCACTTGCCCATAAACCTACATATACTATATTCATATTTAGATTACAGTAGCATATGCTATATAGTCCTTTTGTCAAACAAATCTTTGTAAAATAAACCAAAAGCCGTATAGTGGTCGCCCTGTAAAACCAACTGGCACCAATACTTTAAAAAACTTTTATTAACTTAAGAGCTTTCTTACTTACAATCCGTGACTTCTTCAGAATACATCAACAAAACACACTCAACTATTTAAAGGAACTTCATCACATGACACTTAAATATCACATACAATTGCATACAATTTTGCATTTTTGTATCATTTTATATTTTATGCTTAAAATATTAAATAGTAGGGAGTGTGGTGAGGGTTTAGTAGTCTCACCATCTGAATGTTATTATTCAGGTTTACTGGTTCTTCAAGAGGTTGTTTGCCACATCTTTTGGGATTTTTACATTTATTTTTTTTAATTTTTATTTAGTAATATTTGGTTGTAGAAGTTTTTTTTCTGTTTATGATAGTAAAAATAAGGGTTTAGTTTGTTTTTATTTGTATCCATTATCAAGATTTTTTAACGAAATGATGGACCAATTGTGTCACATGATAAAGTTCCTATAAATACTTGAATATGTTTTATTGATGTATTCTGAAGAAGTCATGGACTGTAAGGATGAAAGTGCTTAAGTTGATAAAAGTTTTTTAAAGTATCGGTGCCCGTTGGTTTTAATTTTAGGAAAAAGAGAAAGTATGTGGCAGATGAGAACTAATTCCACCAAGTTCCCTGGTATTAATGATTTTATTTCTATTAAACCATTATTGCAGTTATTATTATAAGACAAATGTCTTTTATTTTTGATTGTATCTGATATGAAACCAATATATACAATTTTTAAGAACATGAGTTGTTAGTAACATAATAAGTATCAGTATTCCATACTTTTTATTCATTAATTATTAGTTGTTATTTATTTGGTTTCATTCCCTTCTTTGCTATATTGTGCAGTATGTATTTTGTGTAGTTTTATTTTAAGTATTCACTAGGCAGAGTTGTCCTTAATGTACATATATTTATGTTATCATTTTCACAGCATTCATATATATGTACATATTTTTATGAATATTTTATAGTAGTAGAATTAACAAATATTGTTTATTATTGTTATTTATTTGTTCTTTCTAAGTCTTCTTACTTGATGAGTTTACTTTTCTGAGCACATATACCTGATGGGTATTGATTTTATGAAAAAAATGAATTGTATTGTGAATTTTTACAACAATTTCATTTGTTATTTGCACTGGCACTTTAAATGGAAGTGGCTGTTAATAATATTAATGAATTTGGCGCCAAAAAGTTTTTAAATACGTATAATATGTTGATGTATGTGGTCTGAAGAAGTCTGTAATTGCAGATGAAAGCGCTTACCACGTTGTTCAGTGTACTTCATTAAACAGTTTTTATTCCTTGGTCCGAGTCCTGTTCACCCTTGACTGACAACCTAGCAGAGACGGATTACAGTCTCACAGTTTTGTTTCTGGTGTTGTTTCGTGTGCGTGTTTAGATTATTTTGATATCCAGTAAGCACTTTTGTCTTATTCAAGACTACTTCAGACTGAATATTACAGAGTAAAACAATATTTCTACCATTTTAAAATCACATGACTCAATTAATCAAGTAGTGTCTAAGCCTTTTTCTCCTTAAAAAATTAAAATTTTCTTTGTCATTTAGACCAGGATGATATTTTTTTTTGATTTGGAGGGGGCCAGTTAATTTATTGAATTTGTTTTAGAGTATGTCAGTGGTGTTTGTTCTTATTTAAGATTTACATCTAAGTTCAATGTGAAACGGTTGCTTTTTAGGTGTTGTTGTTTATAAAGAAGCAAATAAATTGCCCGCCAGAATTTACAAAAAGGACATTCAAAATAATACATATTTAAGCTATGACCGTACGCACCCAAGAAGAACTAAATTAAACATTGTTAAAGGTCAGTTAAAGAGAATATATATGGTTACTAAAGAAAATTTAGATTCCATCACTGAACGGATTTCTCTGTGTCACAAATGTTTAAACAGAGGATATCCTGAGAAAGTAGTTAAAAAAAATTAAGTTTTTGATGCAAGAACAAAGGTGAAAATGTTAATGAAAAGAGAGACAACAATAATAAATATAGTACTTCCATGCTATTGACTAGTAGTGTAGAAGAAAGGGCAATTTAAAACATTATATTTAACAATTGGAAGGTCTTAAGCAGCTTTCCAGAGGTTAGAAAAGTTGTTGGGGAGAAATTGTTGTTTGTCCAGAAAAACGGGAAAAAAGTTGTACAATTTTTTTCAGTCTGTATTAAGCCTTCCTGAGGTGAAGAATAACAAAGCAAGAATGTTCAAATGTTTCAGTTGTAGTTATTGCCAGTTTTTGTATACTAGAATCACTGAGATAAAGTCAATAATGTGAATATCACGATAAAAGGACACTTTTCAAAAAAACAAAATATGTTGTTCATTTGTTTTTAGTAATTCATGCACTGCTTTTTATGTTGAAAGAATGACTACAGAATTATGTCACAGAATTTACAAGCACAAGTATGCAATAAGTATTGGTGATGATAAGAATGCACTTAATAAGCATTATAGGAATGGAAATTGTAAGACAGATTTTAAGGTTATTGTTTTAGAACAAATATTTAGTTTTGAGAATAAGTTTGATACAGAAGATGAACTTGACTGTAGGGAGTGTATTTGGCAGATCAAGTTAGATGCATGCTGCCCTCCAGGTCTAAATGACAAAAAAAAATTTTACATTTTTTTAAAGCAAAAAAGACTTAGACACTAAACTGATTGAGTTGTGTGATTTTAAAATGGTATAAATATGGTGTCGTATTCTGTAACATTCAGTCTGAAGAAGTCTTTTGAATATGACAAAATAACTTACTGGATGTCAAAATAAAGGATTTTTTTATGGTTTTATTTCTAGCCATTTTTATTGAAGTTCTCTACTATTTTTTACAACATTGTGTTCCATATTTTGTGAAATAATACAGTTTTAAGTAGGAAAAAATCCTGTGTTTTTGCAAATGAAACAAATTGGCAAAATATTAAAATACAAGTGATGGGATATCTATAAACAGCCTGGATATAAATGGCATTCAGTATACTTAACTGTCCGATGAGTTACTCATCACATACAATAAATTAATAGTTTTAGATTTGTAAAACTATCAGTAATTTCATATTATTTTTAGATGATATGAGAACAATACATTTAGTTGACAAATTGTGTCATTGTATTGTATATAGTTAATAATTCAAATACATCAAGAATATCATTTTTTATTATTACGTTTATAGATTCCATTTCGTTTTTGAGCAGGTCTCTTAAAAAATATATCATTAGCAAATACTTAAGGCATTTTCCTTCTAATTCACTATTTGTATAGATGTTTTACAGCAGCACTGAATACAAAAGTCATTACTACAAATTTTGTTGACAATGTTCACATTATTGCACCAAAACTTGTACCATGGGATTCCTTGACAATTGTGCAGACTTTGCATGAAGCCTGTAGGAAAACCTTTTATGCAAGCACATGCAGACATCTTACATGAAGTAAGACAAAGCTGAGTACAATGATTAAGATGCACAGGATGTTAAATTGAGAGAATGTATACAAAATACAATGTTAACAGTGCAGACATAAGTACGAGGGGAGGGTAAATGGAGAAAACATACTCAGTTAATGCACTCAGATGTGATTATGTCACAAAGAAACATTTTAAACAGAAAAATGTCCATATTGATATAATAATCAACCATCCCATTTCAAATTCTTTACCCATGTACATAACTAAAAATGGACATGCAAACAATGGATGTGAGAGGGACACAATGCATCATTGTAATAAAGGGGAACAAATGCAATATTAAGTTGACAACATGCCGAGAAGAGATAACAGTTAGCAAGGACATTGGATACATTAGGGGATATTCCCATGCACTGCAGTTATTTAATATTTCATGTATATACAAGGAATGTATGTGTGATAACTGTATTCCTGTATTCTCCCCTTCATCCTGTATAAACAAGAAGAAATGAGCCATGCAGCTGTTGTGCTATGCACATCTGAAAGGGTTATATTTTAACATTTGTTGTCATTTCACAGCCAGAGAGAATGGGTTATATTACCTTGACACATGTATTTGACAAATGTGTTTTATATTCATGTACATCATAAACAGTAATATAATAACACTTAAAATGCACAAGTGACAAATGACAACTCAGATCTTATGACACTGCAGTATTTCATAATTTCTTTTCATAAATGGAACACATATACTACATGATTATACAGGGCATGCTCAAAAGATATTACAGTCAGCACTGCCACAACAGCATGTAAAAAGCACAGGCATACAAAAAAGTGTCCTAACACAGGTCCAAACACACTTTATGATGATATGGCATCATGCCATATAGTAAAATGTTACATAAGCCCTTATGTTCTATATGTGAAGTACTATGTGAATAAAGCAGTTAACAGTAATACATAAATGTTTGTAGGAAGACAGGCAATACAGTGCATTCTTATTTGGAAATTAAGCAATGCCTGTGAATAATCAATGCTATACTTAACATTTATATTTTGCCAGACTCAAACACATGCCAGGAACAATATCAGAAAGATGCATATGGACCTGTAACACCACAGAAATAGGCACATTGTGTATATCATGGTGAACAGATGTAAAGGGCTTACAGCAAGGTGTTCACCTTGCAAACACAAGGTGCAAGGTTTGATTCTCACATGGGGTAATTGGCTAGGCTTAAAATGGCCCACAAGGGCAGTTCGTCTAGTACGAACCTAATGAGTATGGATCTCTTACCTTGGAGGGTGATGCCTTACAAATTTTGCCACCTGACTGTGCCATAAATACTTCCTTTGCTTAAGCCACTCCTGTCTAACACAGTTATCTGACAGATGGTTCTTATCAGATTCAAACCCTTGCCTATCATGCTACACACTCTACAGAGCTTTTTATTGACTGTGTTTGCCGCACAACATAGCAATGGATCTTGTCACAAATAAATGAAATTAATGTGTGAAGTCAGAGGGGCATTTAAAGATAATTTGTGCAATATGATTTTGTCAGAATGGTGACAAGGAGATAATTATGTTAATGCTGACATAACTGTGAACAGTGCAATATAAATGTTTCTTGGTGAAGAAAGTTATTCCTGTTCCTGTTGTTTTGTACTACAAGATTGTCCCAGAATTTAAACATACACTATCTATGTAGGTATGCAATGCAAGCCATTATTGAATACTTTTAACACAGGAACACCCACACCACTACATTCATAGAACAGCTGTTTCACTTGTAGGATGTTAAGATATTACTTTATATTTTTTTTTCTGAAGTAAAAATTGAGAATAATAATTTCATGCAATGTTGTTTGTATAATGTCAGTATGTTAATTTTGACCTTTGTTGTAATTGAACAGCAAGCTTTGTAAGTCCAACAACTAAAGATGTGTATAAATTACATGTGCACAGTAGAAGTCTTAACAAAGAGCTGACACTCCACCTATGTGAAGTCATTGCATCATATAATTGTGTCTCAAATAATTTCTATATAATAAAAGGGGTGGACAGGCCTCTCCAACTGTAACTGTACAAATTATAACACCTGTGGATGTCATTCATGCATGACAGCATCAGGACACACACTGCTTATCGTCAATCAATGTGTGTTTTGAAAACCTGACTATGTGATGACAGAAGCTACATGATATTGTGCAGAGTAAACACACCACGGTGCACCACTTACTACAATTACGAGATATTTGGGTCTTTGAAGCTGTGACATCATGTTATTGCCACAAGAGATATCTGAGTGCCTGTAATTTCTTTAAAAGACTGTTACTTTACAACTCTTTCTCACACAACATTGTCTTCTACAAGGAATACTAAAACAGAGGTCATGCACAATGCAGCCATTACTGCGAAAGGAGAATGGAAATCATGCACAATGTGCGTTTATAAACATAGTTTCCAACACATACCTTACTAAGACAATAGCATACAGTACATTGTCTGATGTGCTCATGACACAGGAAAAGCCTTAGCTGTTCTCATGGGAAAATGACCAAATAGGTGTTCCGCAGGGCAAGTGTCTCACTACCAAAAGTGAATAAAAGGAGTAACAAACACCAACAGCAATTATGGCAGTGAGGCAACCATGAACCACTCGAACTTCACATTCCATAAAATGTTTATTGTATAAGTAACACGGTAAGCGCTTTCACTATGAGCTTCATCAGACAATTAAAAACACTTCCTTTACACACATATATTTATATTGACTGTCTCTAATTATTCAGTTAACTAACATCCAACACTTAAAGGGATATACCTTCAGCTGAAACACCTAACAAAAAATACATATTAAAATATAATCATAAAAACTCACAAACATATAAAAAATATATAAAGTATACATCACATCTAAAAATCAAACAATTCAGATCACATGTGTGGGAAGTATGCATCAATACATGGGCAAACTACTAACGAATAGTTATTCTCCTGGATTCAATAGTGGTTTCAGAGTGGCTCTTTCATTGAGGCCTTTGCCTCTGTCTGCCCTAAGTCTTAAAATCCATTTTATTTCCCGACTCTCTGTGTGATTCCAAATGTCACCCCCTTGTAAACATGGTAAAATATGATCAATAACCATAAATCTAAAACTATGTGCCTATCCCATTAATAGGATGTGTTTAGAAAGGGCATTATTATGCAACTTGACCCTGATGTTATATATGTTCTCTTTCTTTTAAGGTTCTATTGGTCTTCCCGAAATAGAATGACTGACATAGATCACAGCATGCCATATAGACTACATGTGAGGTTTCGCAATCGGCTGAAATAGTAAAATTAAAAACCTTTGTCAGGGTGGATGAATCTCCCAGTTTGATCCAAATATATACAAAAATTGCAATGTCCACACACCTTGGTGTGTGATTCGGAAGTATCTAAGCTATCTACCATGCTTTTATTCGAGCACAGTATTCTCTTCAGATTGTGTTTGTTCTTATATATAAACTTGGAAACATCCCCTATCACACTCCTGACACTAGGGTCCACAGTTAAAGACTCCCCAATGTTTTTGGATGATGTCCATGATGTCCCTGTTATCCGTGATGTAAAGCATGGGAATCCTCATACCAGCCTCATAGGTGGAAATGGAACAGGGGGCACAGCTGCGGCCCCTAGAGGAGAAATATGGGCTAGCTCTGTCATTTTTAAGATCACTGATGTCATGAAACCTCTTATCAATCTACACCTTACTATACCTTCTATCACTAAGTCTGTATCTCAAGTCTAACAACTCATGCTGGAATCCCTCTTCCTTGGCATTTAGCATGCATTAGAAGTCTTCTCTACACAAGCACAGCAGTCAGTCATTGCTGAATTCCGCCCTAGTTTGTCTCTACTTATCTTCTTCTTCTTCTACTTCTTTCGGCTTTTCCCGGTTAGGGGTCACCACAGCGGATCATCTGTCCGCTCATGATTAGCAGTGGAGTTTTACAGTGTCTAGTTGCCAGCCCAGCGCCCAACCTTCCACAGAAGGCACACACTCACACCTAGGGCCAATTTAAAGTGACCAATCCACCTACTGCATGTCTTTGGGATGTGGGAGGAAACCGGAGCACCCGGAGAAAACCCACGCAACCACAGGTAGGACATGCAGACTCTGCACAGAAGGCACCCCAGCCGAGAATTGAACCAGAGAACCTCTTGCTGTGAGGCGGCAACTCTAACTGCTGCATTTGTCTCTACTTATGCAGTGTAGAAAGCAGAGTAGTAAAAGCCAGGCCCAGAAGATAACTCATACTCCAACTGTGATGTACTTCATCTTGATAATGTGATGTAATCATTATGTTTCCAAAGCTGGGTATTGCCTGGGGGTAATACAAATCTATTAGGTAGCCCTCTAGAATTTACCAAGATGACAACACTGAACTTTGAATAATGAATGTTTACACTATGGAATTTTTTTTAACAAGGAATGTATGCACTTGGCCAATATGGGGAAATTAGGGTGTCCCAGTGGACAGTAATGATTTATATGACATCTGTCTTATTCTGCAACTGTAAAGGCAATTGTTTTCTGTTTCTTCTCTCATTTGCCTTGTGATGCTTATCATCTGTGTTTCATCTCCTTTTTTATATATAGATACATCTGAGTCTGTTAGTGCATCACACCTGTATATGGAAGGCATACATTGTATATTCTTATTAATCTAAAAAGGTGGATGTATATGTAACTGAATGTTATTTGATTTCATTCCATTAGCATCTATTAATTGTTAATATACATTTCACATAACATAGCTTTGAACATTTATTCTATTTCATTTTTTTTGTGTTGCTTACTTGTTAACATAGGTGAGCCTGCCAGTGGCACTGTGAAACTCCTACTGGTTTATGTCAGAGTATTGGTAGCATCTGATGATGATGGTGATGAAAAGGTACAGTCTGGGAGTGCAGAGGATAAGTCTGACACTGAGGTTGTACCTCCAACATCTCCTGCCCCTATTTTGAGCACAGTGTCTGCATTATTCTCATTAGCTTTTGGCATAGGCATGTATACCACACCCATGACACAGAGAGCTCAGAAATAGGACAAGATAAGGGTGACATTGTTGATTATGGTAGAGTGGTTACTAGAGTTGATTATCCCTATAGCCATTGTGAGGGGAAGGTGAAACATACGTCAGCTGGTAAAAGTGTTTGGAGGAGGCCTGCTATCCACCCTTTATGTAATTTATGTATTGGGCCATAATGGAGGCACAGGAATGTTCCACCAGGGCCTTAAAAGAGATAGTGCGAGTACTAAACATTGAGCATTCTGCCATGTGGTACTGCCTGAACGATGTGGGTGACTCCTTGGACAGGATGAATGGCACACTGTATCAGGAAGTATCTGTACTAAAACAGGGCCGGCATCCATGTGGCTGTAGACCCACTAGATCATCTGGTATTAGCCAATGTGACCATGCACGAACTCAGCCCTGTAGTGGTACTACTTCCACTGCTCTGTCAGTGATTGCATTGTCCTCACCCATATGGGGTTAGCCACATGGTCATGATTGTTGATGTAGTCATGTTAGACTTTATCTGGCAAACATAGCTCACATTCTTGTTGTCCCCATATTGTAGCCAGGGCGATGGATGTAGCAGTGCAACTCCTGGCAGAGGTAGTTCTCATGGTCGAGGGTGATGGCACTGAACTGACTTGTCTACTCTGCAGAGATCACAACTGTCCAAGGTGCCAGCAGGTAGTGCTAGCACAGTGTTTGATTGTGTTTATGCAGACACACACGTTCAAAATTATCACACACACACACACACACACACACACACACACACACACACACACACACACACACACACACACACACACACACACACTCTTTACTTATTTAAGCAAATATAAACTGATAACAGCTATGGTCATTTCAGTTAGATCACTCTTCTAGTACATTTTCTCTCTGGTGCATACATTTTAATGGCTGGTCGGCTTACTTCAATATTTTCAGTTCTATGGCACTTTACAGTCTCTGATAACTCTGCTGATGTATCAGAGAAACCTGACTGTATTTCTGAAGAACTGCAAATCTCCTCTGCTTCACTAACTTGCAACTGCTAACATGTTTTTTTTTTTTTTTTTAATTAAGTGTAATCATGGTTGTAATCCAAATAGTTTGGATTTCAGGGCATATAGCTGCACTTGGTGTATATTATTGCTTTATAGGTTCCTGAATAGCTCGGCCTTGTTGGAATGGTTAATTAGTATGTAATTTGGTTACTTATTTACCCTTGTTTGGTGGCTCCTCTCTAAGTGTACATCTATTTAATGAATACCAAATAGCACGCTATTGTGTATGCACTGTGCCAGCCTGTATTTTTTCTAGGCATAGCTTCAGATCTATAGAATAACAAGGAGTGTTGATGCAGACCTGAATTGCAAAAGCAGTGAAGAGGCTGTCTGCCAGAAGAAGATCATCTTCTAAGTAGCAGGCAGCTTTGAGCACCTAAGAAACTCAACAATTGTGAGACAGGAATTTTTGGAAATGAACTATACAGAATTATGAAGTGTTATAAGAAAAAAAAACAGACTTATGGACTCCTACTGCCACCAGTACTGCAACTTTTCAGACCTACTCCAGATCAGGTCACTGGAATAGTAACTCAGCTTCACCTAATTTTGTGGATCACTGTCCACGAGTGGCATTCAGCAGCCTGATACTCCCATTTGTTGATATTATCAAAAGGATTTCTCCATTGCTCAAACAAGTGGATGCCACGGCATCTGCAATGAATTATCAAAGTATTTTGTTCCTCCAAAGAGGTACTGCCAAACCACTCTGCCATTATGATATTCTTAGCATACCTTACAGTACAATGGATCTCTAACTTTCATGTGGTGATCCTGCAGTAATTCCATCACCATCTGTCAGAGACAGATACAAAATAATGTTCACCATAAAAGGACAAGCTGCCTAGCACTAGATATACAGAGCATGCAGACCTACCTTACTCCCATAGTTTGACAGACACTTTGACATGGTCTGCATCAGTGGTTGGAGTAGGGTGCTGTATAGAGTCGTTTGCAGTTCAGTAACAATCAGTATAAATAAAGCTTATTAATAATGTAAGGTATAACAGTAGATACACACAAGCATGACAAAGGGGAAGGTCGTTTGCTGACTGAGCATTACTACATCACATAAATCCAGCAAGTTTCTTTCAATGCAGTATTTCAAACTTTTGTTAGAAAGGAAGACCTGTAAATAATGTGCATGCTAGAACCTTTAAAAAAATATATACCCTATTTGCATGTTGTACTCTTACCTTTGTAATGTCAGTGCAAGCCGCTAATATATTTAGTTATATAGTTATACTGTATATTATATACAAGTTTGCAGATGCTCATGTCATGTGTGTGTGTGTCTGTTTGTGTGTGCGTGTGTGTGTGTGTGTCTGTTTGTGTGTGTGTGTGTGTGTGTGTGTGTGTGTGTGTGTGTGTGTGTGTGTGTGTGTGTGTGTGTGTGTGTATATATATATATATATATATATATATATATATATATATATATGTGATGGTTTGCTAATTTTGATCCATGCATGTATCACACTAGGGAATGACACAACAATTGCAACATAGAAAATTTAAAACCTGCAAGAAAGAAGTACTGCTCTAACTTTTGCTTCTAAGTATTGTGACACTCCTCATAAAGTGGATGTGAGTGTTGCTAAAGTGACTAATGATAGGATGATATTGTCTAAAGCGTGAGGACTCTTGTTGGCCATGGTCACTATGCAGGATTGTTGTCACCATATCATGCCAATGTATAACTAGGAACTACAACATGAAAATGATACTGTGGTCACTTGAAATGCCACTAGTTGGAGACCACCACCAACATTACTAACTAATATAGGGATTTCTAGTTTCACGCCATAGCAAATTTGAACCTTGACATACCTGGTGGCAGAATTAATGTTTTTGATCCACCTTGGCAGGTGTGCACTATAATGATTAATATATTTTTGTCATGTTTGAACTTCAAAGGTGTTGCTGCTATGGTGACGTGTTCATGAAATTTGCTGTACTGCAGGCAGGGATACTCTTGCTGCAAAAGGCAATGACACAAGCTCAGGCATGGTGCAAGAGATTACATACCATGTGCTGCAGGTGTGTTCACAACCGTATAGTACAGTTTTTACATATATCTTGCATGTGTTTCATGAAGGTAGAATTGCTTCGATCTTTGATATTTGCCAAGAATGCTCTTCTTAATACTAGCAACGTATCCAAAATTGGCTCCTTCTGCAGTCTGTATGGGTAACATGTATTGGTAGCATATTTAAATAAGCACGGCATTTCTTTTTTATTAGTGCTGCTACTGTGTCCCATTTTGCAGTTTGATGCTACATAAAACTATGACATGTCTGCTGATGCTGATGACTAACAGAATGACTGCATTACTGCAAGGTCTGCGTAAGGTGAACCTGTCCACTTTACAGTAGAGGCAGACTGGGTGATGCATTTGTCACATGAGATATGGTAGTTGCAGATTCAGCAGTACCCTGACAATGTTCATTTAACAACTTGCAATTCTAGCCCTGTTGTCTCTGTTGGTGCACTATAGTGAGACCTGATGTGTTCAATAAGGTGGAATATATGAAGGATGCTGATGGCACCCCATCACCTGTATTTGCACTGAACAGTACCTGAACAGGGAGCAGCCAGCAGTGGTGTAGAAGGGATAGGACATGAGAATCAAGATGTGCAATTACTGCTTTGTATGCTGGTGTAGTCCAGCAAGTACCTACAATGGCAGATACTTGGTTTTCTGCCAATCCATTTTGGGACTGACATGTGGTATTGCATTTACTCTTGATACTATGTACGACAGGGCTAAAAGACATCATACCAGGCATTTTATATCATTAAAGAAGCCAAATTACATCAGAGTTCTTTTAGATCATACACTGGCTATCGAGCCATAACAGGACCACTTGAAGTCCTTGGCACATGGCATTCTTGAGCTGGCGTATGTACTGTCCAAAGCAGATGTGACTTGATGTGGATAGTTAAAGCCAGGTATACAGATGTCTGCATCAGGATCAGGATCAGACATTACATTATCATCACAGGTCTTTGACATTAGTCCTGCAACTTCACAATGTATAAAATGCACACCTTACCATGACAGACCTCTGGGCTTTGGTGCTTTATCGTATACATCTGCACCACTGTCTGTTGCTTGTAGCCAGACTGTAAGAACATAGAAACAATACAAGGCAAGTGATTATAGGAACCATATGATGCCTAGTTCTATTCACATTTAAGTAGGAACACATATAAGTGCTTGCCATCTTTTACAAGAATTTAACAGTGTTTACCTCCTAAACTGAGCAGGGTTGTGTATGCTAACTGTTGCAGATTTGGGTCTACTCATCCTATCATCAGTTCTTGCCTTAGCAGTAGACAACGTACTACTTTTCTTAACCTGTAAAATAAATACATTTCTTGACCCAAATAAAACACAGAATTATTTATATGTATGTTAATTATATTCATAATAATACTACATTCTATTTGATTTTGAGATATAGGTGGTATACATCTCACCCAGTAACATCAAACATTTTCTTCTAACAGGTAGCTAGCATCGTATGAGACTCCCTTTTGATTAGATCTTATGGGTCATATGTTCTTGAATTTTAAATATTTAATTGACTATGGGATAAACCTCTGTTACAACCTGCTGAAGATTTTGGTGAAGGTGTGTTGGCTTGTTGTCGGTATTATATTAACATTTTTATTTTTTACAATTTTATGGTCTTGTGATCCACTGTTTATCCATTTTATTTCAAAACTTTACAAGATGGAGATTTAGAAGACTAGTGCAGTTATAAGATGATAAGTAATACGACTTAACTCATGAAAGAGAACTGAAATGAGAGAATGTAAATCTGGGAAATAAATATGGATTAAAAGAAGGAAACATGTGTGACCTTTATGTGTTATTTGCACTAAAGTATTTGCATGGTACCTGGACTGAAAGACAATCTGAAATAATTATTCTGAAAGGAATGACATCTAAAGTATTTCTTTTTGGTGGGATGTTATTCCAGACAGCAGGAGCTACCAGAGAAAATGATGTCTCCCTGGTTCATAGGTTCATAGGTAGGTACTAGGCTATCTGCCCGAAGGCATTTATAAGCCTAGCCAGAATGTGTTAGCTTTCGCCACCCCCTTAGATTAGTTCCCTGAGCCTCTGTCCAGCAGAGCCATTGAAGTGATCCACGGGGTAAACTTTCTGTTTCCCATACATTCGTCAAGGTTTCTTTTGAAGAGTGTTAGCGAGGAGCTCTGCCTAATGTAGATTGGAATCTTGTTTCAAAGCATGGGAAGTCTCTGGGACAGGAATCTATCCCTCCAGCACATCCTATTTATTGTTGTGGTGAGGTTTAGATCCCTAGAGTGTGTGGCTCAAGGGGATAAGGTTTTCTTTAGATGGAGCATGTCCATCAATTCTAGGTTGGACATGGCCTTGTATGTCAGGCAGAGATCACCTCTGAGTATGTGGTATGCAACCGAGTACAGCTGGAGTTTCTTCAGTCGAGCTGCATAGGGCATCTGTTTGAGGCAAATGATCCTCTTGATGAGGTACTTCTGTGGTCTTTCCAGCTGTTGCAGGTGTCTTGTAAGGTACATCCCAAATGAGGCATTGTACTTACTCTATGATGGGTCTGATGAGTGATGAGTAGAGGGGCACAATGACCTCTTTTGATCTGGATGCAAACGCTTTTGTGATTAGGTGGGCCATGTAGAAGGATTTTCTAACCACTTTGGCAATGTGATTATCAAAGGTGAGATTACTATCTACTTGGGTCCCCAGATCCCTTATTACGTCTTCCATATTTAGGAGACTACCACCTATGTGGCAATTTGTGGTACTATGTTTTTTCCAAAGGGGATGACTATGCACTTTTTGGCATTTAGCTTGAGGCCTTGATTTTGACACCGGGTATCCGTCTCAGTGAGACCCTTTTGGAGGATGTCTGTGTCAACCAGAGAGTCAATTATAGCCCCAAGTTTGCAGTCATCTGTGAACTTGGTCAGCCATAGTCCTCCTGTGCTTGCCTGTACCTCTGAGAAGTATATGCCGAACAGGAGGGGTCCTAGGACTGAGCCCTGGGGAATGCCACTTGTAACCAGTTTAGAGTCTGACCTAGCTCCCACAACTCTCACCATGTGGGTTCTGTCCATCAGCCACTTGGCAACCCGTCTTGTGACATAGGGGTTTATGTTCAGGTTGGTGAGCTTGTCTATAATACCAGAATGGGGAATGGTATTGAAGGCCTTAGCAAGGTCTAGGTAGGCTGTGTGTACCACCTTTCCCTCATCTATAGCCTTGGTAACTGTCTCAAAGAAGTCCACCCATTTTAGGAGGCATGATCTTCCCTTAACAAAGCCAAACTGGGTAGGGTCCAGTGTTTGGAGGTTCCCAATGTCTCTGTTAATGAGTTCCATGCTGATCGCTCCATAGCCTTGCAGACCAAGCTAGTCAGGTTTATAGGGTGATAATTCCCGGGGTCTGTTGTGGCTCCACCTTTGTGGAGCAGAATAACCATTGCTGTGCGCCACTCTATGGGTACATAGCCTGTGGAGAGGCTGAGTTTGAACAGTGTGTTTAGGTGAGGGGTTAGTTTGTCTTTGAGATCGTGTAGGATGCAGCCTGGGACACCGTCCAGTCCCATTGATGCTGTGTTTTTGGCTTTGGAGAGGGCTGTTTTAACCTGAGTGTCTGTGATTTCAGGGACTCCACATTCTTCTGGTATGGTTATGGGCCCTTTTGGGGGTGAGAGGGGGGTGAAGTTTGTACTGAACCTGTCTGTCAGGATGTTGGATATATCGGTTGGTTCAGTGTATTTTGTGCCATTCTGCACTAACTCTGAGCAGATCTGAGCATAGCCACTTAGATTCTTGACATAGATAAAGAATGCCTTGTGGTTATCTTTGGAGTCCTTGGCAATTTTTCTTTCAAAGCTCACCTTGGATGATTTTATGAGGGATCGTAGTTTCTTGCTGATACTGATCAGGGATGTCTTCCCTTCTTGGGATTTTACTCTTTTCTGTACTAGTTTCCTCCTTCTATTGTATAGCTTGTTTATGGCAGGAGTCCACCAGAATGGTTTCCTTTTCTTGGAAAAGTGAGTCCTGGTTTTGCTTGGGATGGCATGATCCATACATTCTTGTAGGTGCCCTTAGAATGCATTAGTAAAGGATTTTGCAGCTTGGACAGTGTTATCCTTCAGCATGGGGGCTTTGAAACTTTCCACCTCAGTCTTAAGTAAAGTGAAGTTTGCTTTTGAAATGTTTTTCATGGTGGTTTCCTTGTCCGGGGGTGGGGGCGGAATGTGGATATCCAACGTGATTTGTTTATGGTCAGATCTAACCAGCGAGGGGTTGGCCTCTGGTGTGGAACACTGGTCGCCCATGTTGGTGATGACCAGGTCCAATATTTTGTCACCTCTGGTGGGAGTGTTAATCATTTGAACCAGGGCATTTGAGTTTATAAATTCTAGGAAATGTTGGGCAAGGGAGTTAGTGCTTGAGTAGTTCTCCCAGTTAATGTTTGGGTAATTGAAATCACCCAATATTAGGGTGTTTGGTAGGATCTTTGTGTTTCCCAATGTTTCCAGAATCAGGGTCCTGGGACATGGTGTGTGATCTGTAGAAAGCTACAATTTGAATTACAGTTTTGCCCGTTGTTAGTTGCGTGTGGATGATCTCTGAAGCATCATGCTGTGCCACTAACTTGGAGGTGTGGTTATCCTTGATGAATATGGATATGCCCCCACCTTTTGCATTTCAGTTTGGGTTCTGTGGCCAAAATGTATGGCATGGGTTGTAGCCTGGTAGTGCTGGGGTGCTCTCTGGAATCTTAAACCAGGTTTCTGTTACTGCACATATATCGATTTTCTCCATACTGAGGAGTGCCTCGAGTGTGTGCATTTTGAGGTCTAGACTTCTGGCATTGAGTAGCATTACCCTCAGTTTTTTGTTACTTGTGCTATTTACGGCAGTGGGTTTGTCTTTTGAGCCTTGACTAAAAAAGGCACTATGGGGGTGGCAAGACCCTTGGTCAGTATTCAAAAGCCTAAGGGTGACAGGTGCAAGCTGTCTCTAATGAAGCAGCGTGGCTTGTCGAGCATGTCATCCCAGGTGGACAGACACTGGATCCCCTTTGAATTACACCAGAAACTTAGCCAATTGTTGAAATCGAGAATTTTTTCTTTATACCGTAGTATCATTTTTGGTGAGGGCAGAATGCTACTCAGGGTCAGGGTCATAACGGCCTGGGCTATGTGATCAGAGAGCTCTTCCATGTCTCTTTTCATGTAGTCCAGAGAGGTACGGCTCAGGTCATTCACGCCAACATGGACAATGACAGAGTCATATTTGTACTTGTTCTGGAGTAACTTGAGTGCTTGTGTTATGTGGCGGATCCCGGCACCCGACAGGCAGCTAACAGTAACCTTCTCCTTATTCAGCCTAGTGAGTGGGACGTCAGTGTGCCTGACTATAGAGTAACCTATTACTAGTATGTTGGGTATGTTATTTTGCCTTAAGGGTTGTGATTGCATGGCACACTGGTTTTGTGAAGTATGTGTTTCATGGTTTGTGTTGGGGTGTGGAGGTTGCTTGGATGCTTTCTTTGGAGGTCTCTGTTGGTTTTGCAGATTTTTATTTAGAGCCTCCAAGTATGTTTTCATGTATTTAAGTGTGTTTTTGCTGGTTTAATGGGTCTATGTGAGACTGGTGGTGTGATGCAAGTATTTCCCTTCTCCTCTTGACTGTCTGATCCAGTCTTGGGTTGAGAGAGCTTAGCCTCCAGTTTGGCTGTATAATTGCATCTCTCGCATGTATTAGTGTTTGGTGGTAGGAAGAGAGGGTTGTCTGTGTACATGAGGCAGTTGTAACATTGCCTCAAAATTCCCAGATTCACCAGTTGGACTGGAGAGTACACATGAAACTGCCCTTTGGACATGCCTGGATAGGTATAGTGAACCGTTTTACTGGATGGCTGGTAAGGTCGAATAGAGAGCCTTGTCCTTCTGTACAGTACAGGAGGGTCTAGTGCTAGGGTTTATAAGTGCATGCTATAAGTTTTGAGCAAGTGCCAGGCTGAGAAATGAATGGCTTGAGTGCTTAAGTTGAAAGTTTGTCTAGTTACAAGGGAAAAATTGAAGAGGAGACTTTGCGGAGCCGGGAATAGTTTTACCCTAGCTAACCGGTGCTGCCCGGAATGCAAAACTGGGCAAATGAGGCATTTATAGCAGGGAAATGAAAGAGATAGACATTAGCACAAAATGGCCAATAAACTACTAATTTCTGGGCTGAAACCACTCCTCCAGGGACAGATAGACTGGTCAAAGCTCCCCTCTCTCACAGGTGAACAGAGGAACTTCCTTCTATCCAAGTAAGGTATGGGCAAACATAGAGATTTGTAACACAGCCCTGAATTCAGCACTAACCTGAAAACTGGACTATATTAGCTTAGAAAGGTGGGAAACAAGTACATGTTTTTGTTTGTTTTTTCAGAAAATAAAGCAGATACACTCAAAAAACCTTTAAATGCATAGGAAAGGATTCTTATTGTTATATATCACAAATCAGAGTTGTAGTCAATGCCCCTAGTAATAAAGTAGGAAGAAACATAAATACAGTAAAAGCAGATGAATAAAGTGCACTTTATATATATATATATATATATATATATATATATATATATATATATATATATATATATATATGTATGTATATATATATAAAAAACAATAGAAAACTAACAAACTGATTTAAACAAGTTACCCAATTAACCAGAAAAAAGCTCAAAACTGAGCCCTGTTCCAGCAGTCTTCAATTTGACAAGTTCTAACTGCACACTCCTGCTGCTAGGGTGCAGGGGAACCTTCTCCAAAAAAAGATGGCCTGGATCAGTGCTCAAGTTATACAAACAAAGCTTGATTCAGCAGGCCTGAATCAGGTCTATGCTACAGCAACAAGGCGCTCCAAATTCAGAAAGAAACAGTTTAAATAAGCAGGCACAATAAGCCAGTGACCAGAAATTCCCAGCTCAGAAGGGCAGAATCCAGCCTCTCCTCCCACAAGAGTGCAGACCACAAACCCTCTTAATGTAGAATAACTGGCCTGAAGCCCAAGTGCTTTAGCCAGAACTAATACATTTTTAGAATAGCAGACACTGGGCCTTCAATCAGCAATTCCCAGCTTAGAAGGATGTAAGCTACCCGTCCTGCCACAACAGTGCAGACCACAAACCTTCTTAATGTAAAACAGCCTGTATGAAGCCCAAGTGCTTAAACCAAAAGACTTAGAATAACAGCTATAATTTAATCAGGCTACTATCAAGCAGTAATAAATGCAGCATGATAAATAAAACTGAGTATTTTTAAGAAAAGGAAAATAAAGTAGGAGGAAACACAAATACAGTAAAACAGATGAGTAAAGTGCACATTTTTTTAAGTGCAAGGAGAGAGGAAGGAAGAACCTAAGTGGGTTGGCCTTTTCAAATCTTCTCTCTGTATTAAGTAGAGTGAACACTAGTCTCAGAATATGATCTCACTGTACTCGGTTAAGTGAGCAAATGAGATGGACCCAGGAGGAGTGTTCTAATACAGACTTACAGGAGGGGTGGGCAATTCCAGAGCCAGCAACACTAATACCAACATAGGAACAGGGAGGGTGGGTAGGGAACTAACTGCAGAGAGACACACACAGCAAAATTAGGAAACAGAAAAAATGAAAATACAGCACTTTTAAAACTGCAAGTTTGTATTTAACAGAAGACTAAAATACACTACTGCAAGTTTCACTTAACGTCAGCTTCTAATGTAGATGTTTGTAGCCAAGCAAGAGTACAGAGGACAAATATTGGATGGTAGCCTCTATATTTCCCTAAATGTCTATTTCTGGAAACTTTCAACATTTAGGTCAACAGAAAAATATCTGATATTACCTTTAGAGTTTCTGCATTAACTCAGCTGTTCAGCTTACTTCTAACAACCACCGCTAGCACATATTTTTATGGGAATTATTTACAGTTAGTGTTTGTCATGATTGTGAGCATTTCTAGTTTGGATTTACCTGGCTTGTCAACTGACTTCATCAATGTGTTGTGAATGTTTTGTTCTGGCACTTTACCCTCTCCTTGTTGAAATGTAATTCCATAGAACTGATAAAATGTCACCATCACACTACACATAAAGGATACCAGCCATCTCAAAGGGGTTACTGAAATGCACTATACTGAAAGCATTCTCTCATGTCCTAACCATAATAAGTACATGGAGATTGGAGCTTTTCTTCAATGCTTTTTTTCCTCATAGATATCTGCATCACAATTAGTCCACACATTCACTTCTCATATATACATTATTTTCACATTTTACCTAAGTATAATTCATCTCAGGGTAGGGGGCATTCAGGAACTTGGTGTATACTTTAAAAAATTCTGAATGGGATAAGGAGAAGAAGGAGTAACTAAAGGATTGGGAGATGGCTGTGGGGAGTGAAAGCTGCACTACAGAGTGGGAACAGGGACTTCAAAGAGTAAGGATGGCAGACTTTGATTAGGGTTAACCTTGCCAAGACTCACAGAGAAAGAGATGGCCTGAGTGTGAACACTGAGCAAAAGAAACTCTTAAGCTACAATGAACAGTGTGTTAGAATATAGAAGAAAGCAATTGGAATGTGTGGATCAATTCAGAGTGCTATAGATCATGTAGATACGCTGAATGAGTATTACCTTGTTTTTAAACACCTTTATTAAATTATTACTTAAGGCACAGACAAAACATATATTGACAGAAAAAAAGATTTTAACATTTTACCATTTCAAGTTACCTTTTGATTAAAAGTAAAACCAAGATAAACACTAGGGAAATGGGTCCAAATGGATTCCAAAACACAAACTCTTTGACTATGTAAAATGAAGAAATGTATTGAACTGTTCAAAGAACCATTAAAAACACTGAGCACTTTCATCACTGAAAGGTGCCATCTTGGCAAGGTAGAGCAGATGTAGATTGGGCAAGTGTACAAACAAATAAGTGAATACAGAAGATGCGAAATTTAACTCAGGGCACTTTGTAGTGCAACTTGGACAATTGGATGGGCAACAAGAAATTCATCCCTACTTTGGCACCTAATGTCTCTAATGGACACCGGCAACCTGTAAATGGTTCATCTCCCAGGCCCCTGCCTGTAAATGTTTCATTTCCCAAGCCCATGCTTAATCTTATCAAGAACTTGTCAGAGATTTTGGATGCATGGCTAGGCTTAAAAAGTCCCTTGTGGTCATTAGCGTAGTAAACACTGATGAACCTGCAAACTTATAAGGTGCAGTATTTTGGTGAGCTACATTCTGGGGTGCTTAAAGACTTGTCTATGAAGCTGACTAAATCAATGGAATAAATGCATAATCTATATTTATAAATCAGAAGGCAGTACAGAACTGAGGAAGATGTAAATATTTTCCCTTTGCACAATGATACACCTAAGAAAATTGTATAGTAATAGTCACATTAGTCTGACTTCTTTTCCTACTGTATACTGAAAGTTTCTATAGGGCAGGATGTTAAAGTTCCTGGATATTAATGTCCTTCCTGATGGCCAGCCATCAGACTTAATCCAGTTCTGTGACTATCTCACCACTGTTGTATGCAAGTGAAATGCTTGTGATTGCCATGCACCTTGATTTGTATACTGCATCTGTGACTATAATTCACAACAGTTTAGTATGAAAATTACTGGGCATTGTGGTGAGGCCCAGAGAATGAAAAGGGTAAGAAACTAGTTGACTATCTGAAAATAAGTGTGGCAGAAAGAGGTGGGGAACTGTCTGTAAAAAGTCAGAATGGTGAGAGGTATGAACAAGCTGGGCTATGACAGTCTGATATGTATACGCAGAAGATGATGGGAAAAACTGAGGAAGCAGGTAGATAATTTGGGCATAATGTTGTTTAGGGAGATAACTGTGAAAGATGCAGTTAAAGATGAGGTGACGGCATTGCAATAACAGCAGGAAGGAGGAGCTATTTATACCTGTGATAGTGAAATGGGTTTTCACAGAGAGGATGGAGTAACATTGGGACACTTCACCACTCACCAAAAATCATATATTCTATATATATATATATATATATACACACACACACACACACACACACACACACACACACACACACACACACACACACACACACACACACACACACACACACACACACACACACACACACTTGAAACTGGCTTTCCTTCAGCTATCACACAAGACCAAATCCTGAAAGTGCTATCAAAAGCTAAAAATACTGCATCGGTGGATCCTGGTAAAGTCAATATATGAATATTAAATAGCACGAGGCATGATTTAGCCACATCCCTAACAACACTGTTCAACTAAACCTCCATGCAGGTTTTGTACCAAGTGAATGGAGACCAGCTACATCCATTCCCCCTGCATAAGAGAGGACCTTTCACAGACCCAGGCAGTTACAGACCCATAAGTCTGACTAGCCTCATATGCAAAGCCATAAAAAGACTTATCATGGAACTAATCAATCAGGACATAGGGAACATCCAAACACTGGACCCATCTCATTTTGGATTTGTCAAGGGCAGTTTATGCTTAGTCTACCTGGCTGATTTTTTTTAAAAGGTCACCAAAGTGATGGATGAAGGCAAAATGGTGCTGATCACATATCTTGACCTGCCGAAAGCTTTTGAGACAATTCCCAACTCAGGCATAGTAGAAAAGCTAAATAAACTGGGAATAAACCCCTATGTCAACCGATGGATTGCTAGCTGCCTCACAGATAGGATACAGATATTCAATATAGAGGATCTTGCCTCCACAAAGAGACCAGTGAAGTCTCCTAGGTTTCTGTGCTGGGATGTCTCCACTTTTCTGAAGTAAAAGCCAATACCAAAGGGCTAAGGCTGACTAAGTTTCCAGAAGACTGTAAGCTAGTAGCAGCCACTGGATCCCTAAATGATTTAATCGTCTTGTGGGAAGGTTTATCTTCAATAAATAACTTGTGCCAAAAGCACGGTCTGAAAGTAAATTCCAAAGAATGTGTAACTGTATCCTCTGTGAGGTCATCTAACCCTGGGAATACCACACTGATAATACTCCCCTAACAGCTGACCCATTTTGTTTGGGATTTGAGAATGTTTGGGGACAGCAACTTAACTCTCAACCAACATGTGACCACTGTTTTAAGAAATCCCTTCTGTATTGCACAGCTTACAAACAAAGGGATTATATTTAGATCTAGGGATGTCATTGCCCCTACTTTACTCAGCTCTCATTAGGCCAGTCACTGGATATAATGTCCCCTTTGGCATGTATCTGTCCAGAAAAATGCAACAACTAGAATCCCCACAGAGATTCCTTACTAAAAGGATACAAGGTCTAAACAACATGTCCTACATGGACTGACTCAAATCCTTGCCACTATACTTGGTAACCTATAGACTGCTAAGCTAACTAAGAAGTGAACTATGTCTGGCATACAAGGCATCCTCTGACCCATTACTGATTTATTTACTGCACATCAGCAAGCCAAATGGGATCAGAAATACTTGGTCTGAGGATCTAAACCTCTTCTGCAGAATCAACAGAATGGTTTGGAGGGATGGGTATATCTCGTAGTGGATACCTCTGCTATGGAACAGACTCCCCATCCACATAAAACAAAGTTTATCCCTGTCCATATGCAAGCACAGTTTATATCTATGGACTGGAAACAGAAAATGTATCCCAGGACTGTCCCCTGTTCTACTAAAGGACAGAGGTAGCTCCTAAATGCTTTATCCCATGCATGAGTCCCTTCAAATTATCTATGATATGATCCTAGTTATTCTCATTAGGTGCATTATATTATTATTGACCATGAGATGGGTAAGGCCAGTCTATATCCAAATGGGATAGGTTAGTTTGAGCAGAGAAAGGGAAACTGGCAAGGCTTAAAATGACTCCCAAGGGCAACTATCCTAGTTCTTACCTATGAACCCATATATATATATATATATATATATATATATATATATATATATATATATATATATACACACATATAGATAGATAGATAGATAGATATAGATACAGATATAGATAAAAAGAAGGGCTAGGAGAACTGGAAGACATGGTGGCTTAGTTATATTATCAGCCTCAAACCTCCAGGTTGTGGGGGTTCTGTCTTGACCTGTAATCCCTGTCTATATGGAAGTTTTTATGTTCTCCCCGTGTCTGCATGTTTTTTTTTTTTCTCCAGGTTTTCTAGCTTCGATTTCCTTTCAAATACAAATATGTTGATTTGATACTCTAAATTGTCTATATGCTGCATTTATTCCTACCCTCATGGCCTGGGTAGTGGCTGAAAAGGGACTGATGGCTACTTCACTTATATGGTTAACAACAGATAACTGCTTTTCTGTACTTTGTCCTAAACTATAGAAAAGTATTCCCCAATACATACTGGATCAACTATTATGGCAGTATTGTCAATGTGGTACTTCCCTGAGATAGATGACTTCCTAAAGGATACAATAAAGCATTTTCTGGCATTTAAATTTAGTCTAAGATTTTGCTACCATTTATTTATTTGGGATAGACCTTCCTGTAGGATGCCTAAACCATTTAGGGATTCAATGGCTGCTACTATTTATACTGCATTTATTTTTACCCTCATTACCTGGTTAGTGCTGAAAAGGGACTGATGACCACTTCATTTACATGGTTAACAAATAAATACATTAAAAAATTTAAAATATACATTTTATAAAATAAAATTATTAAAAAAAATATAGTGGGTACAAGTAAAGGACAATGTGACAGATGTTAAAAGCAAAGGTGGTACAGGCTCGGCAGACCAGAAGATCACCATCTTTGTTCGCTTTTTAGGCTGCTATGACTGACCTACCTATTATTCTACACATTTATTCTAAGGAAAGTAGTACTATGTCAGTATATAGGTTCATAGGTTCATAGGTTGGTACTAGGCTATCAGCCCTAGGGCCTATACAAGCCTAGCCATAACAATTCCATGGCTATTTCTTCCCACACTATTTACTTCCCTGGACCCCTGTCTAGCATGTCGACTGACGTGATCCCCGGGGTGAATTTCCTTTCTCCCATCCAATTGTCAAGGTTCCTTTTGAAGAGGACCAAAGAGGCACTCTGCTTGACATGTATGGGCAATCTATTCCAGAGTCTGGGGAGTCTCTGGGTCAGAAACCTATCCCTCCAGCATGTTTTGTTTATTGTGATGACAAGGTTTCGATCTCTGGAGCATGTGGCTCTGAGGGATTGGGATTTCTTTAAATGTAGCATGTCCAACAGCTCTGGATTTGACATGGCCTTGTATGTTAAGCAAAGATCACCTCTGAGTAGACGATATGCGACAGAGTACAGCTGGCGTTTTTTAAGGCGGTCAGCGTAGGGCATCTGATTTAGGCCTGTGATTCTTTTAGTGTGGTATTTCTGTGGCCTTTCCAGTTGTTGCAGATGTCTTGAGAGGTACATACCAAATGGGGCGTTGTATTCTATAATGGGTCTAATGAGGGATAAGTACAGTGGGACAATGACCTCCTTTTTTCTGGATGAAAAGCCTTTAGTGATGAGGTGTGCCACACAGAAGGATTTCCTGACTGTTGTGACGATGTGGTTATCGAAGGTGAGACCACTGTCCACCTGTGTCCCTAAGTCTCTTATCACACTTTCGGTGTTTAGTATACTGCCACCTATATGGTAATTCACGGATACATGTTTTTTCCCAAAGGGGATAACTATACATTTCTTGGCATTGAGCTTGAGCCCATGGCTCTGGCACCAAGCATCTGTTTCTGTAAGGCCCTTTTGTAGAGCATCCATATCATTTGGGGATTCAATAATGGCTGCCAGTTTGCAGTCATCTGTGAACTTTGTTATCCAGAGTCCCTTAGTGTTGGCCTGTACTTCAGAGAAGTAGATGCCAAACAAGAGCGGTCCCAGGACTGAACCCTGAGGTACTCCACTTGTCACTTGTCTGGAGCTGGATTTGGAGTCAGCTACTTTTACAGTGTGGGTTCTATCAGTAAGCCAGTTAGCAATCCATTGGGTGACGTAGGGATTAATGCCCAGCCTAGTAAGTTTATCTATGATTCCAGAGTGGGGGATGGTGGCAAAGGCCTTAGCAAGGTCTAGATAGGCTGTGTGGACCATCTTACCCTTGTCCATGGCTCTGGAGACTGATTCAAAGAAGTCAATCAGGTTCAGGAGACAAGATCGGCCCTTCATGAACTCAAACCGGGTGGGGTCCAGTGTTTGAAGGTTGCCAATGTCTTTGTTTATACGTTCCATGATAATACGCTCCATGGCCTTGAAGATAAGGCTTGTCAGACTGATGGGATGGTAGTTTCCGGGATCCAAGGTAAATCCCCCCTTGTGGAGTGGGATAACTGTAGCTCTGCGCCACTCAGTGAGCACAAAACCTGAGGTGAGGCTATGATTAAACATGACACTTAGGTGAGGTGCCAGTTCATATCGTAGTTCATGTAGTACACAGCCCGGGATGTCATCTGGTCCTATGGATGCTGTATTCTTAGCTTTGGAGAGTGCGTTTTTTACCTGTGTGGCCGTTATTACTGGAATTTGGCAATCTTCCGGTATTGAGATGGGCCATTTAGGGGGTGAGAGGGGGTGAAGTTGGCACTGAATCGATCTGCCGGGATATTGGCAATATCCTTGGGATCAGTATATTTAATGCCATTCTGTTTTAGATCAGAGCAGATCTGAGCATTGCCATTTAGATTCTTGACATAGTTATAGAATGCCTTGTGGTTGTCTTTGGAATCTTTGGCAATTTTATTTTCGTAACTAGCTTTGGAGGATTTTATGAGGGATCTCAGTTTCTTACTGAGGCTGGTAAGGAAGTTTTTTGCATCCTGGGATTTTCCTCTTTTCTGCAACAGTTTCTTCCTTTTGTTGTAAAGTTTGTTTATGGCAGGGGACCACCAGATTGGCTTCTTTTTTTGGATGAGAGCATCTTGGTTCTATTTGGGATGGCACGATTTATGCATGAGTGGATGTGCTCATACAGTGCCTTAGTGTAGGATTCAGCAGTTGAACTTTCAACTCCCGTCTGCATGGGTGTCATGAAGTTTGTCACTTCTGACTTGAGTAGCATGAAGTTGGCTTTGGAGAAGTTTTTTATGGTGGTTTCTTTACTGGGGTGGGGTGGGATGTGGATGTTAAGGGTGATTAGCTTATGGTCAGACCTGACTAACGAGGGGGTGACCATAGGTATGGAGCATTGATTTCCCATGCTGGTAATGACCAGGTCTAGGATATTGGAGCCCCTGGTGGGACTATGGATTAGTTGATCCAGGGCATTGGAATTTATGAATTCCAAGAACCGTTGCGCAAAGGTGTTGGGACATGAGTAGTTTTCCCAGTTAATGGCAGGGTAGTTAAGTGTAGTGAGAATCTTGGGGTATGGTGGAGGATCTGTAGCAAGCTACAATTTGGATTGAAGTCTTACCTAGTGTTAGTTGCACCTGGAGAATTTCAGACACATTGTGTTGGGCAACTAGCCTGGTGGTGTGAATATCCTTGGTGAATATTGACACTCCTCCACCTTTAGTGTTTCGGTCCTGCTTTGGTGGCCGAAAAGTGTGGTAAGAGTTGTAGCCTGGTATTGCAGGGGTGCTCTCTGGAGCCTTGAACCAGGTCTCAGTTACTGCACAGATATCGATGTTCTCCATTTTTAGGAGTGCCTCGAGAGAGTGCATTTTGAGGTTTAGACAGACATTTGACAGAACATTTGACAAAATGGGTAAGACCAGTCTAACTCCAAATGAGATAGGTTAATTCAAGCACTAAAAGGGAAACTGACTGGCTTAAAACAGTCCAGAAGAGCAGCTATCCTAGTACTTACCTACAGACCCATGATCCTATAAAACACGAGAAAACAAAGAACACATTCTTGTTTATTTATCTATTAATTTATGTGTTTTCTAGACTAAAGCGCTCATCACAAATGACCCATTTCACTCTCAGCTTTGGAAAACAAAGAAATTCAGCATTATGCTTTACTTAGTGAGCAGTGACATAAATTAGAACAAATCACTGGCAGAAAGTCAGGTGATTGTGTGATAATCACAGCTGTGTATTGTCTTATGTGGGTATTACATGGTCGCTGAGCGGAGTGAAGGATGCTAGAGTTAGTGAGTCGCTCGAAGGGGAAATCATGTTGTAGAAAAGATAATGAGACTGGGAACTGCTGATTAGTGTAACAGAATGTGCCGTATCAAGGACAGTAAGAGTGTTACTTGTATGCGAAAGAGACAGTGATGTAGGTTTGCGGATATGGTTGGATGAGAGGCATTGATATTTCACCAATGAGAGGAGGCATTCCTTTACTAGAGTCATAAATTTTGGGTAAGATCAGGTGTATTTTATTTGTATGGGAATACTTTCCCATAGTTTAGGACCAAGTATAGAAAAGCAGTTATTTGTATAATGGAGTTTAGTTTTGGAGGTTTGCTCTGGTTTCTGAGGCTGTAAGTAGAAGGTTTTCTAATTAGTTTAGCTGACAGAGGAGAGACTACGAGTTTGAATAGCTTGGATCCTAGAAGAATGTCGAGCCTTTGTTGAATAAGGAATCATTTTGATTTTTGGTTATTATCTCAAAGTTTATTCAAAGAGTATTTCAAGTCAGCATAAGAGAAGATAATTCATATTTAACAAGCTAAAACCTCTGCTTCCTATTAATTTCCATCAGAATATACAGTCTGTCATAGTTCCTCAAACTGGTGAGACTTTCTAGTGATATGATTTCTACAGACTTCATTAAGAAATGTGGAAGACAACAGAGTCAGTTATTTTCACTTCTGCATAATGAGAATCTTGTGCAACTGAAAACATGTAAATCTGGTAACTGTCCAGGTGTGGAATGAGAATCCTCCTTTTACATGCTGTAGCCCCACAGACCCTGTCACTTTCTGTCTTTCTTAAATAACCATGTCATCGCTACCATGTATTCTGCACAGTATCCCTCTCTATGCATATTTGAATCTGAATTTCTGGCAGGCCTGTTAAACATTTTGAAATTGAATGGCTTTTCTCATTGCCCAGAGGCCTTTCTTGCTCCCATAAATCATATTTGATCTCCTAACTGTTCTTAAAAATGACCTCAGTGGGCAAGGATGACAGATGACCCTGTAATTAATCTCGCAGCAGTAGTTATGATGTTTGTTACATTCCAGTTGTATGTACCTTTCGGCCATCATTCACCAGGGCTTTATATCTTGATTTACAAGGCTATGCCCGGGACTTAAAGTATAACAAACTCCACTGAAACAAGCAAGTAATAGATACAATACCCAAGTAAAATACATAAATAAATAAATGAATGATTGGAAGGATTAACAAACCTTATAGAAAAAACAGTGTCAAGATGTCTATTTAGCCCATGACCTGGCATGATCCTAATTTTGCTACCAGGTTTACATTATAACCTTATTGTGGTGCAGTCATTTTTTTGTTATTATACTTAATGCAGATGCTTAAATGTGCAGTAATAAAAGAAAAAGTAATTGTGGTGCTAAAGAGAAAGAAATAAGTGCAATATCTGGAAAATGACTCAAATATCTAGGAACACTTAGTCAGTCCATTATTAGATGTTGAATAGAAATTATCCAGTGTATTGTCTTAGTCTAAAGTTTGTTTGTAAATATTGAAGTGCAACTTTTTTGTTGTCCTTCTACTTAAGGAGACATCAAACAGAAATGTGATAGGAAACTGTTTCTAGTTTAGCAGCCCTGAAGTCCAAGATGGATGTCTCTGAGTAAAACAGGTGAAGTGGTAAGAGATTAATGAACTGACATTCATATGTGGTTTGAAATATCACAGATTTCGATTTTTGTAATTTAATTATTTGGGTAAGTTTGGAATATTAAAAAGCATGGCCAGACTTGCTGACCCTTTTGATTATTACTGATGGTTAAAGTGACAAAAAAATTCATAAATGAAACAAAAAAAATCAATTTTTTCTGATGCATATTGTGCTATACGTTTTTGCATACACCTCTGCACAGCTGATGAGGAAAGAAAAAAATCTAAATTCATGTTTTCTCTGACCTTTTGGAAATTATTTGCTACCTAGACAGTTTTGTCAGCGTGATACACCATTACAGCAATAGCTAGTGCATGTGAGATCATCTGCTTTCATGCAGAGTGAAAGACTGGTGAACTCTTAATTAAAAGTGGGTAACAGGTGCTATGTTATTAGTGGAAACACAGACCTATCAGTTTATGTGGATAACAAACCAGCTTCCTATAGCCAAGTTACTAGAACTTCATATTTCTTACAACAAATATCCTACCAGATATTCTCATGGCAACAAAGGTCTCAGGATTTGTGCCATGTGACAGAACAATTACTGTAAACTCTGCCTCAGTGTCTTGAGTATTCATTCCCTGCTGTACTGTTTAACTGTTCATAAGACGAGTATTTTTAAAGTTTTGCTCAATACAGGAATGCTTTAAATTGCATTTGTTGTTATTCCCCTTTACAATACCCTTTTCTGTTGACTTCATCTCCTGTGGTGATTCCACCATCTGCTATAAAATGCAACTGTTACCCACACTTACCTAATTTACTTAACATAAAACCATAGAACGGAGTCCAACTGATTAATTTGCAACTCGAAGAAGACAGATGGCTGAGAGTTTTTGAGCAGCTTCTGTGTCTTAAATGGATTTGATGTAAAGATAGATTTAAATGTGCCCCCATTATAAAGCTGTATTTCAGAAATAAAAGATGCAGGCCTCTTTCTGAACAAAATATGCCAGCTTGTGATAATAATTCCAATGACTTTGATTTCAGCTGTAACGGAAGATCTCTGTGTTGCTTAGTGTAACAGAAGAGAGCAGATGTGATGATAATTAGATACATGACTATATCAAAGTATGCTGAAAATTCTCTCCATTGCTGCATGTTCTAAACGTCAGTTATATGTTTACCTTAATAATAATACTCCGCATTTGAGAATATTTAAATACCTGTAATCATGTCACTGTGATGAAGCACATTTGCTGTGTGTTATTTTTCATCCTAATTATGTCATCTTATGAATCTGCAAAGAATGCTACTGCGGAGATAAAAAATAATGCTGTCTTAAATCTTTTCTGCATGTTGAAAGTAGAGTATTACCTGTGGAATAATTTAACACACTGTGCTCATTTTTTGTTGTAGAAAAACTGCAAAAAAAAAAAAAATCTCCTTGAGTATCTGTAAAGATGTTGTTAGTGAAACCATTACCCTCAGATCAAAAGTGGGTGTAGGCTTGTCATCTTCTTTCACTGGCTTTTATTTACAACTGAAAGATTAATGGGAGCATACTGTGATTTAAAAGAGTTATTTAACCTGAATGGCAATTAGAATACACTGCTGTTGCAATTCTATGCTGAAGTTTCACAGGCATATTGAAAGCTGCTTTTAGTTTACTCTATACGGAGGTATAGGTATATAGGTTCATAGGTTCATACTAGGCTAACTGCCCTAGGGCTTTTATAAGCCTAGCCAGAGTGTGTTTGGCTTTCGCCACCCATTTTAAATTAATTTTGCTATGCCCTTTTTCGAGGTTAGTATACTGTGCCTCTGTCTAACAGTGACACAGAAGTGATACCCGGGGTAAACCTACGATCTCCCATCCACTCATCAAGATTCCTCTTGAAGAGAGTCAATGAGGGACTCTGCCTAACCTGGACTGGAATTTTATTCCAGAGTGAAGGGAGCCTCTGGGTTATGAATCTGCCCCTCCAGCATGTCCTATTTATTTCAGTGCTGAGGTTCAAGTCACGAGTGCGTAGTTCGATGGGATTTGGATTTTCTGAGGTGCAGCATGTCCATTAATTCCGGGTTGGACATGGCTTTATACATCAGGCACAGATCACCTCTGAGCAGGCGGTATGCCACTGAGTAGAGCTGGAGTTTCTTTAACCGGGCAGCATATGGCATCTGTTTGAGCCCTTTGATCCTCTTGGTGAGGTACTTTTGGGGTCTTTCCAGTTGCTGCAGGTGTCTGGTAAGGTACATCCCAAAAGGGGCATTGTACTCAATTATGGGCCTGATGAGGGATGAGTAAAGAGGCACGATGACCTCCCCTGATCTAGATGTGAATCCCTTCATGATTAGGTGGGCTATATAAAATGTTTTTCTAACCACTTTGGCCACATGGTTGTCAAATGAGAGATTGCTATCAACTTGGGTCCCCAGGTCCCTAATTACTTCTTTTGTACTTAATGGATTACCACCTATGTGGTAATTTGTGGGCACTTTGTTTTTGCCAAAGGGGATGACTATACACTTTTTGGCATTTAGTTTGAGGCCATGGCTCTGGCACCAGTTGTCTGTTTCTATGAGGCCCTTTTGGGGGATACTTGTATCGGCTGGAGAGTCGATTATGGTGACCAGTTTGCAGTTATCTGCTAACTTGGTCAGCCACAGTCTTGCTATCAAATATAAAGAAATGATTTCTAAATATTACTATTTCGATGAGCAACATGGGTGCTAAGCCAGGGGTGACTTTAAGTTTCCTATACAGTCATCCAAACTACATCTGAATAGCATAAGATAAGTATTTTCCTTTTTTTTTTTAATTTCTCCAAGTCTTTTGGGTTTCTAATACCATGACAGGACTGGACCCTATTGCTAAATTGAAGTATGATTAAACTTCATAAAATTAGTATTGGTTCAATCTTTGATGTCAACCAGAAGTGCTCTTCTCAGCGCCCTCAATGTGCCCAGTAATGGCTCCTTCTGCAATTCATACAGAGTTACATGCATCGGTAACATATCTTAAGTATGATTGTAAATTTTTTTATAAGACTTGTTGCTCCTACATCTATGGAACTGTCTGTTTATCTTTCTTCCACATTGCCCTTGTTTCTGCATGCAAATCCTGGTATTTTATGACTTTGTATCTCACTGTATGTAAGACACTGTAGTTACTGGGTGTATCAGTTTCATTGATCAATGCTACTTTTGTCTTTTTTTATGGACTACTATACCTGGTTTTGTCTCATCTGGTTTTTTGAACTGTTGATAATGGCTGATCCCATGTGGCATGTTGTTTGCCTTTCGGCTTTTCCCAGTTAGGGGTCGCCACAGCGGAACTCCGGTCCGCTAATGATCGGCAGTAGATTTTCATGAACGCCAAGGTGCCAGCTCGACGTTCAACCTTCAACAAAGGCACGCCCATTTACACATGTCTTTCGAATGCCCACCCAACCACGGGGAGGACATGCAGACTCCACACAAAAGGCACTCCCCGCACTCCAGCCGAGAATCGAATGGGAGAACCTCTTGCTGTGAGGTAACAACGCTACTGCTGCACCACCGCAAGGGATGATCCCATGTGGTATAAATTTCATAATTTTCTATGATGCTTTGTGACTCATGTTTCCAGTGTTTTTCAGCTAATTCACTATTATAATATTTGCGCAATCTGCAATGCAACAGTCTTGCCATATTATTATGCCTTTCAGTATACAGTCCTTCTGCCATGAGTGTATCATAACCTTTCATTTTTTAGCAAATTCAGTTGTTGCCTAATTTTTATGTACTTCTGGTATGATTTCCATTCCCACTTGACACCGATATGCTTCTGCTAAGCTAAGCAGGGAAATCATCTTAGACATTCTCCTTATGTTTCAAAACTTTCACTGTGTTTGGGTCTTGTGAGGTCAGCAGATATGTATGCAGTCCCATGATTGCAGATCTATACATGTAATCAATTTAGAGGAGGCCCATACCTCCTTCAGTACGGGGAATAGATAATCTTGGTATACACTGATTTTTCTAAATCATTTGATGAGCATGAAGTATCCTTCTTGTTTTCCTGTCCAACCAGTCCAACAACTTTTTGGTCCGGTCAGACACTCCAAAACTGTAAGTTAGGATAGGAAGAGCAAATTGGTTTATAGCTTGGACTTTACTCCTAGATGTCAATGCTGCTTTCAGTCTTAATTTAAGATGTCTAAAATATTCCTTATTAAATTTTATTCTCATTTGTTCATATTTTATTGTTGATCCTTCATCATTTCCCAAATGCTTAGACCCTCTCTCTTGCTCAAGTTCTTTCATATCACATTCCTGTCCCAAACTGATGTTTTCTTGGTGCTGAAGTTTTCCTGCTTCAAAAGTTGCTTTTGCACATTTATCAAGTCCAAATGACATTCTTATATCATCTGGAAAAGTATTGACCACTTGCAGTTATGCTTTCAGTTCCTCATCTGATGAGCTATACAGTTTTAAATGATCTACAAAAAGAAGATGAGAAGTCTTTACACATCATTGTTTTCTGGGAGGCAAATTGTAGCTATGATTTAAACTATTAAGTAGACAACTTAATGCGTTAAGTGCAAGGCAAAATAGCATCAGTGACAGAAAGCCACCCTGGAATATCCACCTTTGAATTTTTATCCCGGGAATAATAATTTGCCCTTTAACATGGCTGGCTTAACTGCAAAATGGTTTACCACTGTTTCATGGTCACTGCAATATAATTGATCAGTGCAGGGTGTATCTTATATATTTTAAGCACTCTTTTATCCATAAATGTTGGATATGTCAATTTTTTTTATTGTCAATCCATGCCGTACTTAGATTCTGCCCTTTTTCACAGTTCTCCATTATGACTTTATTTAACAATAATTGATCCTTTGTTCCACATGACTTTCTTTTATTATCCTTTTGTTCTATTACCATGAATGAGTTTTCTTTTAAATGACAATAAGCTCTGTCAGTATCAACTCCAGTGTATAGTTTATATGTCATCGGAAGGAAACTTATTGGTCTATAGTTTTAGGATAGCTTGCAGGTTCACTGTTATGTAGGAGTATTGTTTTTCCAATTCTTAACCAGACTAGTGTCTGGTCAGGGTGCACATATAAATAGTTCTTACTCATGGCTAAGTCTTCATGTAAATATGTTAATACTTTTAGTCAGAAAATAGGTATTGCATCTGAGGATGGGGTTTTCCAGCTAGGAACTTGTCTTAACTTTGTTTCAGTCTCTGGCTGTTATTTCATCCCATTTCATATCCTGTACATTTAAACTTCTTATTCTTTCTTTTACTTCTTCTATCCATTTAGCATCTTTGTAATGTTCCACAGCATCTTCAGAGATATTTCCCCAAATGTATCTATTTCTTCTTTTTTTGGGTGGTGTTTTAATTCCTTTTACCTTTTTTCCCAATTCTCTATAAAACTTTTTGGGTTGTCAGTAAATTGCTTATTTTGTACTTTTCCTTTATATTTATCTGTATATCTTCTAAGTTTTCTCCCTGTGTTGATATTTTTAGTTTATTATTTGTGATAGTGCACAACAGATCCTGATCTGTTCTGATACTGTGCATTGCTTTTATCATGTCTATCTTTCTGAGTATTTTTGTCGATCTGTTCCCACTTCTATACTCGTCTGACAGTGACATTTCTTGTCTCAATTGCTTTATAGTTTCCACTCTTTGATACTTCCATGTTGTTACTTGATTTCTCCCCTTCCTTTCCCTTACTATCCTTTATTTTTGTGGCAAGACTTTATCTGTTATTACTAATTTAGCTGCGCAGTAATATATCCTATTTACTTCCGTTATATCACATGAATGTCTATGGACAGTCCTAATTACTGTGTTCATTTATTTTATCAAACTTCTAACTTTTGGGGTTTTATTGACTTTCTGTAGTCTAATTTGTTCATTGCTCTTAATATGTCTGTCCATTTCTATTAGATCAAGCAACTCTTCTCTTAGATCATTTTCTTCTAAAATGAGTCGTTTTCCATTTCCTGTATGTATTCTATAGAAAGTTCCAGAACATCTTCCTTTGCCACATTCTCTTCAGTTTCATTCTGTGTCATATGTTGTTCTTTCATATAGGGGCTCCAGTGGCCTATCACTCTACAACATTAACTGCATCAAGGTTGCCACAGTTTCCTGTTCCCTCTCTTGCTGTGCAACTTCAACTGACTGTTTGTACTGGTTTCCTATGAAAGGCTCCAAAGTATCTTCATATGCCAACTGATCAGATGTTTCCTGATCCACTGGTTTCTACTTAATTTGGGGATCCATTGCTCTATCCTGTTGTTATCTGAATTAGATTTTCCACACTAAATCCTTCATTTCGCAGGTAATCCATAACCTTGGTTTCTATTTCTTTAACTTCTCCTTTACTAATCCTCTTTTCTACTTTTCCTCTTTGTTTTCTTATTTTTTGTTCTGTAAAAGTTTCCATGTCTGGATGCCTCTGCCTGTATTTTTCTTCAAATATCTTTGGTGCTGCTCTATTTATATTGGTTAGTTTTGCTTTCTCCTTTGCATAAATATTACACCATATTAAATCTTTTTTTCTTTCCCATGTCCATATCTCTTCTTCAGATGTCTCCTGCTCCTCCTGTTTCTCCTTACTTTGGGGACTTGTTCCATAATACTGTGCTGTAACTTGTGTTAAACTTTCTGCACTAAATCCTTCACCTTGCAAGCATTCCATAACTTCATCTTCTATTTTTTTAACTTCTACTTTTAATAATCTTCTATTCTATGCTCCCTCTTTGTGATCTTATTTTTTATTGTGAATTTTTCCATATCTGCATGCCTTTGCCTGTTTTTCGCTTTGAATATCTTTGGGGCTGCCTTTTTTGTGTTAATTAATTTAGCTTTCTCCTTTGTCTGAATATTGCACCATATTAGATCTTTCAAATGTCTCTAGATTTTATTCTTTATATTTTTGCACTTCCTCGGTCACTCCTTTTTCCAAACAGCCCAAGATTTCTTGGTCTGTATAATGTTTTTCATAAATCTGTTGTACTAATGAACCCAGATTTTTATTTGAAGCTTCTGACAATTTTTCTCATGGTAGTATTTTTATTTCTTTTAATTTCTCTGTTAATCTTTTTGTATATCTTCTGTCTGAAAATTCTGGGCTTTTCTCAAAATAGTAACAATACATAATTTCTTTCTTATCCTCAATAGTCCACTCTATCATTTTTATGGCTCTTTTTTGGCCTATCAGTTTTTATGATTTTTGTGGAAAGCTACTTCCTTCTACAATGGGGGTAGTCATCCTACCCCTGGGCCTGGCCTATCCCCATTATAGGAATGTTTCCTTGTGTTGAGGATTCTACACTGTCATTTTTTTTCCATTCCTGGTACCAGTGCACCTACCAGGATTGGACACTTTTTTATCCTGGGTCTTGTGCACCCAGCTATCTTTTTTAATTTTTCACCTAGTTCTGTCCATGATATATGCTATATAAAATACAATCTATATATCAGTGCCGTCTTGGTAAGATTTTGTGAAAAACAGGCTCCACATCATGAAAGTACTCACCAAGACTTGAGGATGAATTCAGTTCCAGCAATAGTACTCTCCTTTGCTTGCTGACTTGTCATCTCTCCATTCTGACTCCTTTGTGTGGAGTGGAAGATAGTTCTATAGATTTGATATTCTCCAACATGTCCTGTTTATGTTACAGAAAAGATTGCTAGTAGTGGACTTGCAAATATCCATCAGGTCTGACAGGATTGGGTCTGTTTATGCTTTTTGCACAAGACAGAGGTCACCAATTAATAGCCTGTATGATACTAAGAAGGAAGAACAAGCTTTGTGAAGGCCTGCATAGTTTTTTGATTTAGGCCCTTGATTTTTTAATGAGAAAGCATTGTGATCATTTCAGTTGTGATACATGCTTGGACGGGTATTTACCACAAAGAAGATTATTTCAATGATTGGCCTAATTAGAGATGAGTAAATTGGAATGATTACATCCCTAGACTTGGATCCCGCGGTGGTGGTGCTGTGGTAGTGTTGTCTCCTCCCAGTAAGACGCTGTCCTGTTCGATTCTCAGCTAGAGCGTCTTCTGCGTGGAGACATGTGTGAATGAGAGCAGCTTCATTGAAGGTTGTGCATCAGGGCTGGTAACTCGGCACGTAAAAATCAACTACCAATCATTGGCGGACCGGAGTCCCGCTGTGGTGACCCCTAACCGGGAAAAGCCAAAAGACACAACAACAACATCCCTAGACCTGGATACCATGCCTTTAGATATAAGCTGTGCAGTAAAAAAGGGTTTCCTTTTATTAGTGGATACATACCAATAAAAGTTAATTCCCTGTATAGGTGTACAGATTTCTGACTATGGGATCATCTTTCAGGGGTGCATTGTTAATGTTATAGTAACAAGAGTAGTCATGCCTGCTGAAGGATACCATTAAATATTTATTGGCACTTAGATTTGTCCATAGCTTTGATACCAGATATTTGTCTGGGAAAGCCCCACTTGGGGGATCTTGGTGTCCACTGGGGAGGTTATAATGGCACCAAATTTGCAGTGTTATGCAAGCACAGTCAGTTATAAACCCTTAGCACTTTCTTTGACTTTCAAAAAGTTAATGTTAAGAAGGAGCAGTCCAAGGACTGAACCCTAGGGCACACCTCTAGTGATGGGTCTTTTGGAGGAGGTAGAGCAGTTTGCCCTAATTTCCTGGATTGTAATTGTGAGCATATATAAGGATTTACATTTAGCTGGGAGAGTATATCTATGATGCCTGAATATGGGATGGTACTGAACGCCTTTGCAAGGTCTAGATATGTAGTGTGCACTGATTTGCCCTTATCTGATTCTTCGGTAATTAGGATAAGTAGGGAGGATCTGATATTGCCAAACTTGAAATGGCTTAGCTTGAGAGTTTGTAGGTTGCCAGCATCCTCATTTATTAATTTAATAATAATCATTTCCATAGAAGAGGCTGGTCAGGCTTATGTGTTTATAATTACCTGGGTCCATTGATGACTCACCTTTGTGCAAGGCTGTGGTTGTTGTTGCCCTCCATTTATACAGCACAAAGCCTGTTCTGAGGCTGATGTCAAGTAGCATCTCATGATAGACGCTACCTGAGTTCTTACCCTATAAAGGAGGCCAGGAATGCAGTTACTTTCAGTATACCTCTTTGATTGGTTCATCTTAAAATAGGTGATACCTCCAGACTTGAGTAGGTTATGTCTCAAGTGCCAACTTCTAATCCAGTTCATCTCACAGAGAAGGCAAGCTGCCTGTTTACACGATCGGTCCTTCCTTCTTGTCTATTTTTGACACCAAACTGCTTATTTAAAATGCAAAACTTGTGTATTATGCCAATTACCTGGCAAGTTTACAGTAACATATAGCATTGCATTCCACATTCCACAGCACAGTACCAAACGTAGCAATTTATGCCCACAAAAGTTACCCAGTGCAGAATCAGAAATAGATACAGTAACTAACTCAAGTTCATCTATTATTTATTTATTTATCTGACATTTGTTAACCGGTTTAATCCAACTGGGCCAGGAGCCCATTTTAAGTGGAAACCTGAGGAGAAAAGCTCTAATTGTTAAAACAAACACAGAGATAAAAACAAATCTATGTAAAAAATGAAGGTAACATGAGGAAGTAGTTAAGCAGTTACATGACAAAGAGAAATCATTAACAAAGTATTCTTAAACTAGGACAGGCTCAGCAGTTACAACAAACAGCGACATCATGTACAAAGTACTCAAGCAGGATGTGCAAAAAAGATAAAAGACAGAAGTGAAAATCCTAAGAAAGGCTATTTTGTAAAAGGGTATTTACGTATACAATTTACATAAAATTTGAAAATATTAAAAGAAGGCTATTTTGTAAAGGGCATTTACAAGTATTGTAGTTGTGGAAAGAAAATATATGTTAGCTGAGAGTGCAGTTGCATGTGTAAGTGTGGCATGACATCTTTGTGAAAGTGGGGAAATGAGAAGGGAGGTAAGTCGGAGAGAAGAAGATGGTAAAATAAAAGATGCAGGCTGAAGATGGGGGGGGTGGGTAGGTGGGATTTAGACAGGGGCAGAGCCATTTCTTTGCAAGGGAGTGTTTACGCTTTTTTTTAAGTATTATGAGAGTGAGATATTTTCTTACCTATGTGGAGAAATATGTTCCAGGCCTGGGACACCAAGTATTTATATAGGAGTTTACCTATGTTTTTGAGGGGTTTGTAGATGTCAAGGAGATATTGATCTGAGCTGCAAAGAGGACTGTTGGGACTATACTTAGATACAAGTGAGGAGAGAAAGGCACATACACTAGGATTGTTGAGTACTAGGTGTGCTATTTGTAGCTGTGATAGTAGGAGTTGTTGGCATAATTATAACCACTTTAACTTTTTTAAATTGAGTTTTTAAAGGCTAATAATTTTCTTATTAAGGCTCTCTTCTGCTTTTATTGCAGCTGAGATGCAAAGTGGAATGCAAAGGTCATTTGTATGCTTCCACTGTCATTGTTCTGAGCTGTTGGTTGCCTCTTCTTATACCTTTCACTGAATCCTGCTTCCACAAAACAAATGAATGTTGCATTAGGAAATTATTATTCCTTCATTCTTTTATTCATTACTCAATACTTGCTTTAGCCTATTTAGAGTCATGGGGGATAAGGAACCTATTCCAGCAAGTAATACGAGAAAATCAGGGAACTAGCCCTGGAGAGGATGCCAGTCTGATGCAGACTCCACCTGCAAATTTAAATTCTGCACACTGTGATCATAACAACCTTCCACAAGATAAAGTTCCACAGATAGAGTTTTACTGAGTAGGTGGCCACATTTACCAGATTACTAAACATGTCTTTTAGTATGGAAAGCTCAGGGTAGGTGAAAGATATTGTTATTCATTTACAAGAAGAGAGCATTAATAAGAAAATTAACAGCCTTTTCTATTCAGTGTGAATTAATTTCATGTAAAGTATTTTGTGTTTAGTGAATTGTTATGTTTTCCTTGTAAAACCATGGAATGTCTAGTTATTTTACTAATAGCCTTTCATCCAATTGAATTATCACTCATTCTATTTAACTCTAGCTGATGGAATGGCACTTTAATAGCAAAAAAAAAGCCTATTCTTTATCTTGCATATGTAATCCTTCAAGCTTATCATTTTAGAACTGATGTATGGAAGTTGGTAGGGTATTCCCTTACACTCAGGGAGGGGACTTTGCACCCCATCTCAAACACTTTATATTAGTGAAGCTTAGTTTTCATTAAAATTACAGTTAGCCTGATAGTAGCAAGATGTTTTGATATTTTTTTTTGTTCAGCAGTTGTGCTGTAACCTAGTAACTGTCAGCTTATGCACTAATGTATACATTGATAATTTAGATCACCCATGTGTAATGTTTTGACATTTGAAGACTTGAATGAGATGTCTGTTAAATAATGAACTAGATCAGATCCAAGGATATTCAGCTTCACTAGATCTGAAGAGCATACATATTGCACACAGTGATACATTGAATATCATTGCATATCTTTATTATGACAGTAATGACGCTTATATCAGGTTCGTATTATTTTATGTTATAATACACATAAAAAAATGAACCAATGCAAAGCTGAATGTACGGCAATACAGAAAACTTTAATAACAAACATGTAAGCACTTTCACAGTTATTTCTCAACTGCTTCTTCAAACAGTATTAAACACTCATTCATTTTAAACACAATGACAATTACTAACCACCAGTCATTGCTCCCACTTAAGTCTTAATAAACAATAAAAGTCGAATGAACACTAAAAATCTTAACTTCAACAAACTTTAAAAACTTTTTAAAAAACTTCTTTAAAAATAATAATGATAATTTTATCGAATAAATGAACATCATTGCAATTATAATTTTACCTGGAGATATTTCTAGCTGTTAGTATGGGCTTTAGGGGTACTTTATCATTTAAACCTCTCCATCAGCCATTAGCCTAACTATCCAATGGACCTCAGATGTTTCCGTTAGATTTTCTAAATCCCGTTCTTGTTCATTTAGTCTCATTTTCTCCATAATTAAGAACTTAAATCTATGTGTATCACCCTGGCTTATAATGTGTTTACCTAGCACATTATTCAATATTCTATTTTTAATGCTATATAAATGTTTCCTGATTCTGTCCTTAAACTTCCTATTCATCTTACCTCCATAGTATGATGAACACATAACACAGTAAGCTGGGTAGACCACATCTATGGTATCACAACTTGCCTTGAGCTTCAATGCATGCTCCTTTCCTGTATCAGGATTTATAAACTTTCCTGAAGTATCAATGTATGAGCAATAATTGCATTTATTACATGGAAATGTTCCTATATCTCCTTCAGTTAAAACCTCTCTTTCATTTACACTTTTATTGGGGTAACATAATAGTCTCTTTAGAGACTTCTTGTTTTTAAAAAGAAACATTGGCTTCTCTCCTACTATTTGTGTTATTTTAGGGTCACTTGTCAATATAGGTCAGTATTTTTGCATTATAGTAGTGACTATATTTACATCACTGGTATAAAAAGTGGCACACGGACTGTGGTCTCCCTTTTCTTATCTAATGTATTTACTTCTTTATTTGTAGAATCTGAGAGATCTGAAAAATAAGGTCTGCCTACAGTAGAGTTACGTTCAGGAATTTTATTTAGTACTCTGTCAGTATGTTTTCTATTATATCCTCTCTTCACAAATCTGTCTCTGAGATTATCTAACTCACTTGGTCTCCCTTTTCTTATCTAATGTATTTACTTCTTTATTTGTGGAATCTGAGAGATCTGAAAAATAAGGTCTGCCTACAGTAGACATACGTTCAGGAATTTTATTTAGTACTCTATCAATATGTTTTCTATTATATCGTCTCTTCACAAATCTGTCTCTGAGATTATCTAACTCACTGTTACCTCACAGCAAGAGGTTCTCCCGTTCGATTCTCGGCATGGCTTAGGAGTGCCTTCTGTGTGGAGTCTGCATGTCCTCCCCGTGGTTGGGTAGCGTTCGAAAGACATGCATGCGTAAATGGGCGTGCCTTCATTGAAGGTTGGGTGTCGAGCTGGTACCTCAGCGTTTCGTAAAAATCTACTGCCAATCATTAGCAGACTGGAGTTCCGCTGTGGCGATCCCTTACCGGAAAAAGCTGAAAGACAAACAACAACAAACAACTTCTAAACTTATTCTCATCTGCATTTAATCTGGGCATTCTAAGTTCATATTATTTTATGTTATATCATGTTATATTATTCTATTTATTTATTCAACTATTAGTAAAGCAAATTAACTAATCAATTAAGGGCATTTTTCAGCCATGACCAGCATCACATAAATTTGAACAAGGAAGAAAAATAAAAATGTATTAAACATACATTTAAGTTGGCACACAGACACAGCAATAAGTGTTAAGCATTCATTAATTACGGGAAAAGTACTGAAGCAAAGTTATCTAACATAAAATATTCATCCAGATAAGGATCTGTATTATACCAACAAACAAATGTTCTATTTCAGAGGCACATGGTGGGCTTTTCTAGAAGCAACAAAAAAGATCTATCAACAATGAAAACAATTCTGGAGAAAGTTTTCTCATCAACTTTTACAATCCTGGGATAGGTTAGAAAGATGATATTGCTAGCAATTGACTTTAAGTGGTAAACATGACTGTATATTTACTGGTAGGGGCAGCAAGGCATGTTAAGGAGCATTTTTATAGAGTTCATGCAGCTAGATATGTTTAGTCTTCAGAGAAGAGATAGAAGATGTCACAATCTAACAGCACGTCTCTTGCCCTTAGGATCAAATAATATTGATACGTTTGATTAAGAAGGACCTAGAAGGTAGATTGTTCACTCTAACAGGCATTTGTCTGTTTTGTCTTAGAATGAAATTAAGTAAGTCCATATATGTATCTTGCAAAAGCAAAAGGCATGATTTGAAGACAATTGTTGATGGACAATACTTCAATATCATGCATGGATTATCCCAACAAAATCAGAACAATGGTACTATATGATGGCAATGGTGCAAAGCAAGATTTCCAAAGGGCGAATTGATGCAATGACAATATTAGAGTGTTCAGATTAACATGCCATGCACTGGGCTAAAGAAGGTGGAATCGATATAATGCAAAGCAGTTTCCCTTACTTGTTCTGCAATTTAGTATATGTCCTGTGCAGATATTGCACAGTAGATATATAGAATTGCTTTATGGTAACAATAGTAAGTGGACAAATTTTATCTGGGCTATTTGCACAGTCATTAAATATGCTAACAATGCTTAAAATTGTCTTTGAAAAAAATGACATCCCTTTCCAAATATCATAAGCTTAAAATTCTGGGTGTTATTGACATAGTCAGAATGATCAACTCAAAATACAACTGAACAGACTGATAACTTTATTTAACCTTACCCAGTTAATGAATGAATGCAAATGACAAAACTCTTCCAATTACAAACCCTACTACCTTAGATGTTTTATAACAAATATGTGGATATAATAAAATCCAGAAAATATTGTCTTTCATTAAATTATCCCAACGCTATACTCTCATCCTGGCCACTAAAACTGAAGAATCTATGACCTGTATATGCCTTCATTAGAAATAAATAAATAAATAAATAAATAAATAAATAACAGAATCATAGGATGATACAGTTCTAACAGCCTTAAATATGACCTCTTGGTCAATAGTTTATAATGCTGCAGACATGCCTACTGTCCTTTATAAGTTTTTTATTGGCTTTTATGGACACTAAAACAGAAGGCTAAAAGGTCAAAAATTTTCCTTGGCTAAATTCTGACTTATTTCAACAAATTAAAATAGAGAAAGGGCATGGAAATATTGTAAGGACACAAACAGCATAAATACGTTTGCCATCTTCGAAACCTAAAAGAAATGTTGGAATTAAAACACATATGGCTGAAATCAGCTATTGCAGGTGAATACACAATATGTCCCTTGGACAAAAAAGGAGATTTTGTGAAACAGGAAAGGAGCTTAGCTTTTTCTATAATATTTTCAAGGAGTAATAAATCTAACCTCATCTTTAAATTCTAATAGAGATATTGCAGCTAACTCGCAACTTATCTCCTACATTTATTTCATACAGCTCAGGCCATAGTCCTACACTTATTATATCCCCCATTTTTCTTTAAAACAATCACTTACAAAGAAGTAAAAAAAAAATCTCCTATTCAAAGTGAATCCCCAGTATAATGAGAGGTTTTGTACATTATTCATCCTGTGATATTCTACCTCAATAAAAAGATCATCAGCAAACCATATGGCATATACTTTCAATTTGTCACTAGCTACAAAATCCCTTCCACAACATTTAAGCAGGCAATAATGCTGCTAACCATAATTTCATTTTTTCATCCATGGCTTGACTTTGTAAACTACAACTTGAACTAAATATTGTAGCATATTTTTGCATTTGTAAATATGTTTATGTTTTATAGCATATCCTTCTATCTGTAGATATGTTGTGTTCATTAATTATGTGTGCTTGCAAATTGTTCATTGAGATCAGTGCACTATCACAGTAAATAAACATAGCTAAGTAAATAAATGAATGAGTGAATGAATGAATAAATAAATAAATAATACACCAACTTCATAAGGTTTCAGTTCTCAAATCTGCCAGTGTCTGTCTACAGAAAGGTAAAGTTGACCCTAACTACAAAAGATTTAGGAAAAAAAGTCTTTAATCAGCCCTAGAATGCAGACATTAATACAATATTTATCAGTAAAATATACAGCACTAGGCCTAAATACAGTACTTCAACAGCTATATATGATCTGCAAATGAAATACACAAAAACATGGAAGACAAAAAAACTTAACTGAATCTGTCTCTTTCACTGTGGACTTAAAAAAAGAGCTTTTCTGTTACACAAAATAAAACATTATGGATTCTGAGATGAAGTTTGCCGCTAATTCTCAATCTTACTTAAGTAACAGGATCTTTACAGTTGACTCCAACAACACACAACTTGATATTACATCTTGATACGTAAATGTCCCTGAAGGGCTGGTACTAGGTCTTTTACCCTTTTCACATTTTATAAATGTTTTTCTCTGACAACATCTGTCAAACTTAAATTGCTAGTTACATACAAATGGCATAGTATTCCTTAAAGCCAGACAGTCCTCGATGGACTGTATCTCTTTACTACAAGATGATGTAGCATATAGTATTTAAATATAGTCCACAAAACGCTAAAATCCCCAAATCCACATTGATGCTTTTTTTTGGCTCACCATAAAAACTATCTTAGGCTCAACCATTGCCCCTGAAAGATCCAGTAGAATAAAAGCTAGCAACAGTCCATCAGCAGATACACTTGAGGTTTATAGTGGCCCATAACATTTTCAGACATATATGTGACTTGTGCAATGACATCTACCAGGAGTATACAGATATCAGTCATATTAATTGTATTTATTTTGCATTTATTAACTGAATATGCATACTAGTCCATGAACCATTTTGGGCACAAAAAGGGCCATCATAGCTAAAACATTTTAAACAAGAAATGTAGATATATCAGGCAAGACAGTGCAATCACATTTGACAAGATGTCAGTGTGTACGTAGTCAAAGTAATGAAGCATTACATTTGTGGTCATAATGCATTTTAAGCACTATTTAGAGTTCCATTGTTTGCAATCTTCAAACTGTAAAGTGTTGTTTACATTATACTGAGTCCCTCATGTGATTCCACTTATCTACTTATATATTTACAGTACAGTTTCTATCACTGGGGAAAGTTGCAAACTGATAGTGTTACTGATTTTATTTGTATGAGAAGAATAAAGGAGCAGGGTGTTCCCCCCAAGTTGTTTGATGGTTAGATGTGGAGATCAGGAGCAAAAAATAGAAGCAAATGTATCTTCAGGCATAATATTACACATACATTTGAGTCAAGTATAACATTTTACATTGCTCTTATTAATAATTAGTATTTTTCTAGGTAATCTGACTTGTCCTTTTTGTCTCAGTGTCTCTGTTACATATCAAGACTTCACTGCATTAACTCTTTTAACATTAATATCACATTACTGAAGTATTTATTGGTTCAACTTATGTTCCTTTCATTGTTAAACAATGTGCACATTTTTTTAATGCTCATGCTTTTACACAGCTTTATAAATTGTCCTTTTTTTTAATCGTAATTTGTAAAACGTTGATTAAAAAAAGGATAATGCTTCCTCTCATCACCATAATCACACCTAATACTTGACTCTTAAATTTCAGCTATGGCATATTTTCCGTGCATCTCTGGCTTTCTTTCTTCAGTTACTGTTACAACACATTTTCATTTTGTTTCACATTTCTGCCTGTTCATTTCCCTTTTGACTGTTAATTACTTGTAATGCCCACTAGAAGTTCCAACTGTGGAATATACTCTACAGCTTGTGATAAGATCAGATCTGGTTCTCTTAATAGCCTGACTCTTACTTTTTCTTTTATTATATCACAGATTCTTCTGTCTCTTATTTCTTAATCTTACAGCTCACCAAATTCAGAGAAATTAGCTTAGTTCTTGGGTCAGTAGGCTAAATGTCACCAGCCTCCATAGGACCTTGAATAATTGTAAAGAACAAATGGTGAAAAGGTGACAAGTTTCTCCGAGGACTCAGAATAAATCCTGATGTTTATGCTACATATTGCATCTCTACTTCACTCCTCTTTAAGAAAATAAAAATGCTAAATCTCTTCAAAGATTCTCCCCAAACAAAGTATAGAGAATATAAAACACTTTACTTTTTTAGGCTATCTACCTAATCCATTTGCAACAAGGAATAATTCAAATGTATGGATCCACAAAGCCTCTAGTTTTCTACAAATTGCCTTGCAGTGAAATCATTCTTGGTCGTTAATACAGAAACATTTTTCTAACTGCACACTACACTTTTGTACTTCTGAACACTTGAACTGTTGAAATCAAATATATTTCTTCACTTCTATAATTTTTCTTCACTTCTATAAATATATTTCTCTACATCTGACACCATGTAATGCATGTTTGTTTATCAGAATGCTCAGTATATAACAAAACACTAAGGATGTACTTTTGAACCTACCGGAGATATTTATTCTGATTCCTTCTAGGAGTGTTTGCCTCATGACATGCAGTCACTTTTAACTAGTCCTTGGCATATTTAAAGCTATATACCCGATGTAACAACCCCCATGTTTTTGCAGACTCCTATGGAAGACTGAATCAAGAGCATTGTAGATGTACCCTCCCGTCTCCTTTTTTAAAATAATGCCTTACCATTTTCTACTCATGGCAGTATCATTATATAGTAACTCCATTGAATATCCAATGAATCATCCTTTTTTATATTCTTTAGCCCTGTTGTAATCTTAGCTTTCAAACCTCCTGCTGCACAGCTGAGATGTTAAATATGTCAGTAGATGGTATACATTGCTGCCTACTTCATTCAGACTCAGAGTTGTAGTCTGTGACAGAATGCATGTAACTTTTTTAAGTTTTATTGTCAAATATTTCAGTTGTCTTCCTTGATAGACCTCGTTGTATAAATAATTGGTACACTTACTTTGTTACTGCCTATATATTGACATTATTTAATTGTATTTACCAGTCCATGCTGAGATGTATTGTAGATATATTTGAATTCTAAATGCCCCAAAAATTGTCTCCTTGTCTTTATTAATATGTAGTTTAAATGCATACTATCCTTTATATTCTCCTGCATTGTTGTTATGTTGTTGCATTTCCTCAACAAGCATGTTTCTTCCATTCAAATGTACAATTTTTATTTGTTTTAAGTTTGTAGTCTGGATCAGAGTCTGAAAAAGGGATTCACATCTAGATCAAGGGAGGTCATCGTCCCCCTGTACTCATCACTCATTAGACCTATGATTGAGTACAATGCCCCGTTCGGAATGTATCTGACCAGACACCTGATGCAGCTTGAAAGGCCCCAAAAGTTCCTCACCAAAAGGATAAAGGGTCTCAAAAATATGTCTTATGCTGCCCGACTGAAAGAACTCCAGCTCTATTCAGTCTCATACCGCTTGCTCAGAGGTGACCTGTGCCTGACATATAAGGCCATGTCAAACCCAGATTTGATGAATATGCTTCACCTCAAAAATCTAGATCCCTCAGAACCACAAGGGCGGAGACTTAAACCTTGACACGGTTATAAATAGAACGTGCTGGAGGGACAGATTCATCACCCAGAGACTCCCTATGCTGTGGAACAAAATCCCGGTACATGTGAGGCAGAGCACCTCGCTGGCCTTGTTCAAGAGGAATCTTGACCAATGGATGGGAGATCGCAGATATACCCCAGGGATTACTTCAGTGTCACTGCTTGACAGAGGCACAGAAAAATGATAGGCATAGTTTTTTATTCAAACTAAAGGGGTGGCGAAAGCCACATAACTATGGGCTAGGCTTATAAATGCCCTTGGGCAGATAGCCTAGTATGAACCTATGAACCTATGAACCTATGAAAACGGTCTTTGAAATCAATACTCCACATAATATAGATAAATAAATGCATGCATGTATACATGTTTCATACAAATACATACATTAGCATAAATAAAATAAATTCTCCTAATACCCACTGACATCTTCTTCTGCCTATGAGCCCATGTCCTGAAGATGGTTGTCCTCTTGGATAGCAAAAAATCCTTCCCTCAGGATTCCTTCCATGATTCTCCCTGTCACTGCTTTTAGGCTAACAGGCATATGGACCACTTGTTGTTTTCAGTCCTCAGCCACTCTTCCAGTGGACAGAGAGCTACTGAAAGCCTCCAAAAGGAGATCTGACATCACACTATTCAGATTTCTGGAGACTCTTGGAGACATTCCTGTCAGGTATTTTTATTTTATTCCTCCCTAGAAAAACTAGTTTCTTGTGAACAATCCCTCCCTGCCTCTCTCTCTCTCGTTCTTCCTTGATATCTGTCCACTGTTCCTGAACTCTAGCATACATCCCTCATAGTATGGCCCTCTTCCCTTAGTTTCCCTCATAAAGAATAAACAGCATTATTCATTCAGTACCTCTTTTTTTTGTCAAATGTGATTTCTTATCAGTCATTTCTCAGCTTGGCTAATATTATCTCTTTTTTCCTTGCCTGCCTTTGTTTCCCCTCTAGATCCCTTCTGCTGACACCTCTCAGCATCTTCATCTTGTGCCCTCTGATGAACTTACCTCCTTTGTTGTACTTCTCCTTGCCTCCTTGTACAATACCTTCTTCACCTACCCATTCATTCTCTTCAAAGTCATGTACCTGTGTTCATAGTCCAGGTGATTGCACCCATGACAAAATACATAGCTTGCTTAGTTTGCCCCAGTTTTCTAATTCATCATTGACCCACTACTCCAGTTCATCTGTATTGAATGATATATCCAGCATAAATTACTGATTTAAAAAACCCAGAAAGGACTACAGAATCACAGATCTATCTCCCCCTCAGCTCAGCACTGTACATCAAAATTTCTGGTACATATTCTCATTTCTTGTGCACAAACTGCCTGCAAAAAAAATGTGTACACTACACATTGCTGTAGATGACCATGTACAAGTTCAATCTGCTGGCCAAATCTCCAGATGATATTCCTACAGAATGAAGTTGCTAAGACCCATGACACTCTGGGTGGTTTAGAATTGCAATACATACAGCAAGCTAATTCTATATTATTATTATTATTATTATTATTACTTTTTTTTGGTTGAACTCCATTTTTTTACTTGCAAGCTGTGATCAAGCATACTCCAACAGCATAACAGAATCAATCTCTGTACTGCTTGGCAAAGATTTTGAATCCCAAACATAGAACCAGACTTCCTGTGGTATGACATGAAGGCAGTGAATAAGAGGCTGGGTTGACAAGGTCATATGACTTAAAGTGCTAGTTTACACACAGAAGCAGGATGACATGAGAAGGAAGTTTACAGCACTTCATGAAAGATGCAGTTCATAACACTAGTAGTTAGTCAGGGTCTGCATGAGCAAAATGAAACACTGGAGCAAGGTGTCCTGTACTGAATTACCTCATTGTCTGTCACCAGCTGGAAGGAATACATTAAACTTTCCTGACTGAGTGACTTGACAAGGAAGTACAATGATCTGTCAGCCTGTAATATTAAGATTGATGACTGCATGCATTTTTTTATTGAATTCCTTGGTTACACTCAAGACTTTTTTTCTCTTTTGACAGCTTAATTTATTCACTTTTTTTCCTGAAAGACTGTGGACAGGCTATTCTGCAACCATTTTATGGGGGGTGTAAAATAAATGCAACAGAAGGGAATTGAACTGCCTTCTCTGAGAAGTGTGGTCATTAAACAGATTTATTCATAGGTTAATGAGGAGCTCATAGTTATCTACATATAATTAGACAGAAACAACGACACATGCCTTTAACAAAGAAGCCTTGTCAACTTCATTTTATAAGATTGTGAGTAACAAAGAGATTAGCTAACGACTGCACTTTGACACAGGCCTTATTTCAGTTGTTAGGACCTCACTTTATTTATGATGAAGAAATGCTGAACAGTCTTTGGTGCCTGCACGTTGACTGTATGCTAACAATGTTTCAGCTTTCATATGTAAATAAACTGAGAAAATGAAAAGAGAAGTGCTAGTGGAGGGAGTCAGTGCTTTTTTTAGGGGTATGGTACATGAGCCAGAAAATACCACTCATTAAAATCATTGCCAGAAGTGGCTAGGGCACAGCTATTGAAACTTTCATCTCTCCACAGAAGTGAAAGCTGTGCCCCAGAGTTTATCAGGACTGCAGAGTGGCAATGGTAATTCTTTGCCATAGTCATGAGTGGAAGCCAGGAATGTGCCAGGCAACTTCTGGATAGCCAGTCTCATGTCATTTTCTAGGATAATTATTTTAAATGTCTTGAAGTGCAGGACAGTACATAGACTTATAATTCATAAGGTCATAGTTTGCTGCTAGGCAATATTTTAAGAGTTTTAAGCCTAATCACAGTGCTCTCAGTGATTATCCCACCTAGTTATCTCCCATGTCCATATGGGATGGTGGGCTAGGCCTGGGGTAAGTTTTCCATTCATTTGTCTAAGTGAGGTTTGAAAATAGATATCCGTTATGCTAACAAGTCCAATTCATGCTGCAGTACAGATTTACATCCCTTGATTTTGTTTTTGTATTACTAGTTTTATAGACATATAGTAGGTCAAGCAGGGTTGGATCATTTACAGCATTGCTCACCAGGGATAGATCACCATGTAGGATTCCATAACAGAAGGATGAGAGACAGGACTTTTACACACTATAACTTAGGGCGCTCATTCTGAGATTTTTTAGTGAGGAATTACGAGGGTGTTTCTGGCTGGATTAGGTGATTAAATAGTTACGTACCAAAGCACGTATTTTATGGGCTTGATGAGAGACAGGCATAGGAGAATGATGACCTCTTTTAACTGAGAAAATGTGCCCTTAGTAATCAGCTGGGCAAGGTAGAAGGGTTTACTAATGACAGAGAATATGTGGTGGTCAGAAAAAGTGTGCATTATCCATGAAGGTGCCTAGGTCTGTATTTACAGTTTCTATTTTAGACTGGGTTTTAGAAACCACTTTTAGTTTCTGTCCCTGGGTAATTACCAGTGGTGGAATGGGCTGACTACATTCTACTGAGCAGATTGGAGGTAACAGGGGTAGAAGCTGGTGGTGAATTTAAATGCAAGGGCATTAGCTATATCCTAAGAGATTGAATGGGTAAAACCATTAGTGAGAAGCTTTGTGCAGTTCTGGATATTACATCTGAAGTTTGTTATATAATAAAAGAATGTCTTGTGGCTATCCTTTGCTAATATAGCAACACTTAGCTCATAATTTGCTCTGCGGTATTTGATATTACACATGAGTCCTTTGTTAACCCTTTTGAGGTTGATTTTAACACAAGGTGTTTTTATGTTTTTGTTCTGCTCTTTAGGATTATGAGTATTTAGTTTTATTGCAGACTTTGTTTATAGATGAATTTCACCTGTAAGTTTTTTTCTAAAGTTAGCATTGCATTTGTGGCAAATAGGGACATAGGTTTTTATGAAAGAACTGACACATGAGTACAGACATTGGCCATATGCAATGGTATAGGGTATTGAGTGTTGTGGGAACTACTACACTGTGCCAAATCCTTATTGAGCCAAGGATATTGGCATTAGAAAAGCCTTTATAGATGGTTGATTTGGTTATTGTCCAGCACTGCAATAACCGCATAACCCAATACTGATGGATTTGCTGTATATCAGTAAGTCAAATGGCATCAGAAATACTCTGTCTAGGGATTGAAACCTCTTCTGCAACATCGATGGAATGGTTTGGAGGGGCAAGTATATCTCGCAGAGGATGCTGCTGCTTTGGAACAGACCCCCCCCCATCCACATAAAACAATGTTCTTCTCTGTCGATATTCAAGAACAACTAGGATCTTTGGATGGAAACAGAAAACTTACCTGCACCATGGAGATGTGGTATTAGTATGAATACTGTTGAAGTAGTTTGCCTTAATATTTCTGTGAATAATTGTACTTCTTATATACTGACTCATTCTGTGGCAATACAAAATGGGTCTCAATCAGCACATCACATATTACACTGCTTACGTATCCCTAGTGCCAGAAGGCTGTCAAGAAATGTGGCAAAAAGATTGATGACT